>NC_090271.1:7012500-7316666 GCF_040414725.1 Anabrus simplex
GCTGTGTTCTTGTCTCGGTGCTTCAGCCATAGTTAGCACGTTTCCTCCCTCCTCTTGGGCGTACTCCTGTCTCTCTCTTGGCCGCTTCGAGCGCCCCTCTTCCTGTTTCAGCTCTTCCTCCATCCTTTTTAGTTTTGTTACAGACCAAACACGCCACCATGCACCATTTGTTACCACTAACCTTTGATCCTTAATAAATGCTTTAAGGCCTTGATGTTTAGCTCTTCCTAAATGTTTTCGTAGGATTTTCATATTCTCAAACCCTTCTCTTCCCAAGTCTTTGTTTATCCAGATCCTTTCATCTTGTAAATTTCTTGAGTTTTAACACTATGTCCGCCATTATGGTTGACATCAACTTCACTTTCACTGGTCTCCTACCTTTCACTTTTCCTACTCTTTCGACATCGTCCATATCCACTTCACTGAAGTTAAGTTTCAGCTTATTTTGGACGAGGTGCACCACTTTATATATAAGCTTCACTTTATATTCATTTCGCACTTCCTGTAATCCATAGATAGATATATATTTCTTCATCCTTTCTTGGTTGACGAGGCCGAGCTCATTCTTCAGAAACGTCACTTCCTTTTCCAGATGTTTTACCTGCTCTTTTAGCACTCCCGCTGCTCTCTCATTCTCCTCTATTACTTTTTCCGTGGCTCCCCACTGCTCCTTGAACCAGGTCTTCATATCTTCAAATCCCTTGGCTTGTTCCTTTCTAAATTCATTTAACAAAGCCTCTCCGGTATGGGTTTTAACGGCGTCTCCCATCATCCCGTTGATTCTCTCCCAGTCCTCCCAGCTCATGTCAGGGCCTGGATTCATCTCCACTCTCCCTATAATTAATAGCATAGTTATCACCGTTGCTGCCAACATAACCTCGCCGATCTTCCCCAGTTCTCCATTATTCGCCGCATGTCCTGTCGTCTTCTTCTGCCTGCCCAGCCAGCCACCTATCGCCGCTCGTTATTGCTCAATGCCAATCATGCTACACTACACTCACCTTACCGTACATCCACATTGATCGGTTGCTGAAGTAGTACTGAAGAGAAGGTAGTACAGTAGGAGAATTCGCATTGGGTCAGAGGAACAAAAGAGGAAGTCGGCTGGTTGAATTCTGCTCTGATCATAATTTAGTCCTTACCAATACTTGGTTCAAACACCACAAACGACGACTTTATACGTGGACGAGACCTGGACACCCTGGAAGGTATCAAACAGATTTAATTATGATTTGGCAGAGATTCAGAAACCAGGTGTTGGATTTCAAAACTTTTCCAGGAGCAGACGTGCACTCTGACCACAACTTGTTGGTCATGAAATGCCATCTGAAGGTACAGATCCGAGTTGTGGAAACCAAACAAAACTAGAACTCACCGTTTAATGAACCGGTGACACCAGAGACCTGGTCATCTAAAATGAACACAATCATAACTTGGAAACAAAGAGAGATTTCATGATAAACCATAAGAAACTTACACATTAATTGAAAAATCCTCGCTGGAAATAAACCAAAAACAAAACTTAGCACTTAAAAATTGTTTTAAGAAAACCTACGGTCGACCGATTTGTTCGAAATCAATAGAATAAATAAATTAATTAAAAATTAATTAAGGCCATATGTCATACTGAAAACACTTCTTCCACAGTTTAGATATAGTGTAAAACCAATACACCTCACTCCAAATTTGAAGTTTGCCATAATGTACTTGGTTTCAATTTTAATAATCGAGTTCACTTAATTGTCTTTCCTTTTTTAAAAAAGGGAAAATGTTATTTGAGGTACAGCCCAAACAGTCCCTACAAGGAAAGGGGTAATGTCACTATCGAGTGTCAAGAAAAGTTTTCCCCAAAATAATAATAATAATCAGGTCAGCGATACGGGGTAGGAAAACATGCCAACCGGGAGAGGAAAGTGCCAAATATAATTAAAGGGAACAGGTTGAGCCACCCACAAAAACAATTTTATAACAGGAACATCAATTCATTTCCATCAACATCCACCAAAAATCAGCATCCCCCATAAAAACATTAGCGTTCACACAGCAACGAACACACGCTAGGTCAGTTCAGGGAAGGGGACAATCACAGGCTGCCAAACAACAATAGGCAAAAACATTTGAGAGATAAGAGAAAAAGAGGACGCTGAAATAACACCAAAATACAACCCAAATAAATAATAATATTAGGTAAAGGAGCCAGAAAAGAAGTTAGAATGAAAATAGAAAACGAACGTAAACCCCACATACTTGTAGTAACTTGCATGGTTAGTAACTTTGCCAAAACATTGCGTTAATCACTACCAATCGGGCCTAGAAAGGCCTCCACCAAACGTTAAATATTAAATTTACAATTTAATAGAATAATGACAGTAGACGCAAGTCCTCAGTGAACATAACTAGTTGACACACAATTACTTCTTTTTTCTTTTGGAAGCGGAAAAGGAAAAGTGTTCGAAAACCACAAGGTTAAATTACAGAATTGATATGACGCAAAGCTTCATTATGTTCCGGAGTGCACTCCGTTTTTCTTTCGAAATTCTCAGTTCACCACATGGGGGTGAAGGTGAGATACGACAAAAGTACAACAGGCCGTATTTCAGCTCCAGACCACTTGGAAGCGCTGCAGGGTGTAGAGTCGCGTCTTGATTGGCTGACTTGCCTCGTGGCCTATGCGCGTCTTGATTGGCTGGCTTGCCTCGTGGCCTATGCTCGTAAAATGAAAAATGGCGATTCAGTTCTGTACTGTTTAATACTGTTTAATTGTGTATGGTTATGAGAAGTTGCGACGAAGAAGGAACAAGTTTTTAGATACGGTACGCTTAATGTCCAAGTGTTGCTGTATGTTTGCGTTCTGTAGTTTTGCAATTTCATTGTAAGCTACATGTAACCAGAACAAAAACATTGTTATTTTCTGCCCGAAGATGCTAAGTACAGCGAAGGTAAGCTATGGAAATATAATTGTAAATAGTGTATTAAAGTATACTTTTTCATTCCTTCCATTTCTTTGTTTTCGGTATTGAAACTTTGTTTATAAACGCCATGTTCTTTATTTCAGGGAGGTAACACCTTGAGGTTAAAGTACTCCTTCAAGTTTTCAGCATGTACAAGTGGCTATTATGTCGATATGACTGGCAATCTCAACATCAAGAATAAGCATTTTTATAAATAAGGATTATCTGAAGCAGTGGAAGCATGTGTGTCGTGTGAGTGATGGTGTAAATTGTTCTAGTTTTAATGTTTGTGAAGTTCATTTTCTTGAGACGGACCTTATTAACTACGGCACACTAGGCACCAATTAAATTATAATGTTATTCAATCAATCAATGATCTGCATTTAGGGTGGTTGCTGAGGTGGCAGATTACCTATCAATTGTTTACCTAGCTTTCTCTTTAATATTTTCAGGACATTTATTTAACATTTCCCTTGATAATTTATTCCAATCCTTTACTCCTTGTGCTATAAATTAATATTTTCCCCAATCTGTTCCCTTGAATTCCAACTTTATCTTCATATTAAACATCTGGAAAGTATCCCCTATAATCCCTGTAACTTGGACATGCCTGTGTCAAGTATTAGCATGGCATAAAAATAGAAATATAGGCCTAAATGAAATTTCAGTAATTTCACAAACAGGATTTGTAATCTAGATCTGTCAGTATTAAGTGATGTTGAAGTGGTTGAGATTGGAGAAAACACACGAACTATTATGGATGAAGGTGAGTAGGCCTGTCATTTTTTGTCAGTAAATCATTTATATCTGTACTCAGTTACAGAATGCTAACAAAGCTCTGTCTGGTATGTGGTGGAATGAGGATAAGGTTATGGCACTTTCAATTTATAAATGTGGGCCTTGCATATATCAATATTTGGTTACTCAATAATCTTCCCTCTGTCAGGCCTTTGAACTCTTTACCGTCTCAAATACCTTATGACACTGGTCTGAATCCATCCATAGTTGAAGTGCTGAAAGTAGAGGTTCCAAAATGTCTGATATTGATAAATAATGTGCCCTCCTATTTGATGAAATGTCATTAGAAAAGGGGTTATATTATGAGGCTAATAAACAAGGTATATGTGGGTATGAAGATCATGGTCCTTTAGGAAGGCCATCTGCTCTAGCAAATCATGCATTAGTTTTCATGTTAAGAGGTATTCACACAACTTGGAAACACATAGTGTAACTGCCTATTATTTCACCACAAATTCAATACCAGCATGTAATGTAGCCTTACAACAGGTGATTGATTTTGTTATAAGTAAAGGTTGAAAGTTGTTTGCACAATTTGTGACCATGGCTCGAGAAATCAGCAAGCATTGTCAAGGTAATTTAGATAGACCCAGTCCATTCCATTTTCTTGTGAATAGTGAACCAATTGTTGTCATGTATCATGTTCCCCTTCTGAAAAATACCAGAAGTGCCTTAATTGAAAATAAGATTCAAGTTAATGATCACAGGGTGGTAACATTTAAATACATTCAATATTCAATATAGACCAAGGGAAAAGATTTAAATCAATCAATCAATCAATACTGATCTGCATTTAGGGCAGTCGCCCAGGTGGCAGATTCCCTATCTGTGGTTTTCCTAGCCTTTTCCTAAATGATTTCAAAGAAATTGGAAATTTATTGAACATTTCCCTTGGTAAGTTATTGCAATCCCTAACACCCCTTCCTATAAATGTGTCCTTTTTGCCCAAACTGAGAAAACAACATTTCAACTTCCAGGATAGCAGTTAAAGTTGCTGCTGCACAGTTAAGCCATACTGTGGCAGCTGTAATTGAAACATTTGTAGCTACTCAAAGTGTTGCCCTCAGAAGCTATATACACAGCAGAATTTGTAGAAGCAAGTGGCAACCTTCTGGATTCTTTGAACAGTTGTAACCAGAATGCCCATGAAAGTAAGATGTATAGATGTGCCCTTTCAGAAAATTCTCCACACATTGAGTTTTGGAACACTATTCTAAAAGAGATAATGTACCTGGAAAATAAGAGACCTTAAAACTGGTAGAGATAAGACATGCAGATTCAGTTTCATTGATGGGTGGCAGATTACTATAAGATCTATTAATTTTTTTGGAATAGGTAGAAGAAAGTAGGATTCAGGTACACTGACTGACAGAGCAAATGCAACACCAAGAAGGAGTGGTTCGAAAGGGATGAAAGTTGGGGAAAAACAGAGACGGCACGGACGAATAATTGATGTTTATTTCAAACCGATATGCAGGTTACACAATGCGCACGGCATCGACTCAGTAGGATGTAGGACCACCGCGAGCGGCGATGCACGCAGAAACACGTCGAGGTACAGAGTCAATAAGAGTGCGGATGGTGTCCTGAGGGATGGTTCTCCATTCTCTGTCAACCATTTGCCACAGTTGGTCGTCCGTACGAGGCTGGGGCAGAGTTTGCAAACGGCGTCCAATGAGATCCCACACGTGTTCGATTGGTGAGAGATCCGGAGAGTACGCTGGCCACGGAAGCATCTGTACACCTCGTAGAGCCTGTTGGGAGATGCGAGCAGTGTGTGGGCGGGCATTATCCTGCTGAAACAGAGCATTGGGCAGCCCCTGAATGTACGGGAGTGCCACCGGCCGCAGCACATGCTGCACGTAGCGGTGGGCATTTAACGTGCCTTAGGTGACGTGGAATCATACGCAATAGCGCCCCAAACCATGATGCCGCGTTGTCTAGCGGTAGGGCGCTCCACAGTTACTGCCGGATTTGACCTTTCTCCACGCCGACGCCACACTCGTCTGCGGTGACTATCACTGACAGAACAGAAGCGTGACTCATCGGAGAACACGACGTTCCGACATTCCCTCATCCAAGTCGCTCTAGCCCGGCACCATGCCAGGCGTGCACGTCTATGCTGTGGAGTCAATGGTAGTCTTCTGAGCGGACGCCGGGAGTGCAGGCCTCCTTCAACCAATCGACGGGAAATTGTTCTGGTCGATATTGGAACAGCCAGGGTGTCTTGCACATGCTGAAGAATGGCGGTTGACGTGGCGTGCGGGGCTGCCACCGCTTGGCGGCGGATGCGCCGATCCTCGCGTGCTGACGTCACTCGGGCTGCGCCTGGACCCCTCGCACGTGCCACATGTCCCTGCGCCAACCATCTTCGCCACAGGCGCTGCACCGTGGACACATCCCTATGGGTATCGGCTGCGATTTGACGAAGCGACCAACCTGGCCTTCTCAGCCCGATCACCATACCCCTCGTAAAGTCGTCTGTCTGCTGGAAATGCCTCCATTGACGGCGGCCTGGCGTTCTTATCTATACACGTGTCCTGTGGCACACGACAACACGTTCTACAATGACTGTCGGCTGAGAAATCACGGTACGAAGTGGGCCATTCGCCAACGCCGTGTCCCATTTATCGTTCGCTACGTGCGCAGCACAGCGGCGCATTTCACATCATGAGCATACCTCAGTGACGTCAGTCTACCCTGCAATTGGCATAAAGTTCTGACCACTCCTTCTTGGTGTTGCATTTGCTCTGTCAGTCAGTGTATTTTAGGTAATATGAAAGCTCTCAACCAGGAGCCCTTAGAGAATGCATTATATTGCATATGACAGCATGGCATTTCCAACACAAATCCACATGTTTTCAGTTTGTAATGCTTTTAAAAACTTGTATTGGAAAGAATATGGCTTTGCCCTTCAAGAATATAGGTAAGTGTGAGAGTGATAATTGTTTTCCCCTTAGCAATTTATATCAGTTTTTAAAAGTGCTGATGATGACAATCCAGGAGTACGTAAGTGGCACTGGCTCTGTTGATTGTGAAGGTATAAATTACTGTCTCAAGTCAGACCAGTGAATCCCACTCTGAACTATTAGAGGACAATCTAGCTGTGACATATGTAGAAGGATATATTTTGAAAGTTTTAGGTACAAATAATGAGTGTGATGTGTGCAAGGGAAATCTATATTTACCTAACTTGACTGAAGGCCATTTATTTACATATTTCAAAGAAAACAGTTCATCAGCTAACTTGCAGTATGCCAGTAAACAACTGAAAGATTTTCTGCTTCATATTCATGACCCATTGTATATATTTTTGGACAAATATGGTCATACAGAAGCATTAGATAATAGCTTTAAAGGTTTATTCTCAGGCAGCTTACTCCTTTTGTAGGAAACATTGTCTTGAAAATGTAATTTTGCAGGCAACTCTTTCATTTCTCATTTAAAAGAGTGTAAACATTTGGTTGAGGAAAAGTATTCAGCTGGACATGACAAAAACGTTTTAAAAAAATTCAAATGCCAGTAACAATTGTGTATGTAAACAGTGTTAATTTTGCTAGAATTTATTATCAGGTTAGCTATACGCAGGCTTAGGTAGTTTTAAGACTTGTGCAGTTGTATAGACTGTATGATTGCTTGTCGTATTTGCTGGCACCAATATATTTTCTTCATTGGTTGATTGTATGCCATGTGTTGGCCTAGGTATTTTGGTTTGAAGACTTGTGTGGTTGTAAGCATTACGGTATATATGTATAGCCTATTGTATACTGCTTCTCCTTCATTGATTAGGTTACACATTGTCATATGTAGGCTGAGGAATTTTAAGACTTGTGTGGTTGTAAATATTATCTGTATATATGGTGTGGGTTTCTGTAGTCACATCCTAGTTCGTGAACCACGGGCAAAGGTTGAGTGGCCTAGCAATTGGTCCTGGGATCCGACACTTCGAAAAATGAAGGAACCTGTCAAAGAAAGGAAAGGGTCACAAGGGGCAGGAAAATGAAATACTCCCTAGACCTCCATATGTAATACCATCTGAGTTAGAAAAGAACAAGAGTTGACCAAGGGAAGTTGGATAGGATAGACTGTGAGGAGCCTGGCACAAGTAAGTGGAAGCAATGCTAGGACTCAGCTAAGGGCCTCGTGGTCGCCAACCCACGCTCCCAATTCCAGGGCCCCTTTTAGTCGCCTCTTATGACAGGGGATATTGTGGGTTTTGTTCTATTGCCCCCACCCACAGGAGGAACTAATGGATGAAGATGATTCCTAGGAGAATAATGGACTTAGTTATGGAGGGTAAGAGAGGTAGGATGAGATCAGAACAATGATTAGACAGGGTTCTCGGGGATTTTAAGGTCAGGTTCACCTTTGGAGGGAGGGGGGTACAATAACACCCACAGTATCTCCTGCCTGTCATAAGAGGCGACTAAAAGTGGCTCTAGTGGCTCCAAACATGGGAGCGTGGGTTGGTGACCACGGGGCCCTTAGCTGAGTACTGGCATTGCGTCCAATTACTTGTCAGGCACCTCGCTTTCATCTATTTTATCAGACCTCCCTTGGTCAGCTTTTGTTCTTTTCGACTCTGACGGTACTAGGATGCGAATCCTAGGAAGTCTTTCATTTTCATGGCCTTTATCTTCCTTTGGCCGATATCTTCACTTTTCAAAGTGTTGCTTCCCTTCCATTTCTTCCCTCTGATTAGTGTCATATAGAGGATGGTTGCCTAGTTGTGCTTCCTCTTAAAACAATAATCACCACCACCAACACTTAAAAGTCAGAAGTGTAGAACTAAAGGAAACCAGAGCTAGTTGCGCAAAGGGGGCTTTGAAGAGACATGGTTAATTCACAGAGGATTGTATAGTACGCGCACTTTTTCTTGAGCCCTAGTTCCCATTCGTTACCATGGAGATCCGGGCTCAAGATAAAGTGCGCGTATAGTAGGGTGAACGGTGAAGGGCATAACCGTCTATAATGAAGATATATGTATTTTACTGATGCTTGTACTTTTGCTGAAACCATGGTACTGCAGTCTTCATTAACTGATGATGGCCTAGGCAATTTGAAGACTTGTATTGGTGGTAAACATTGTAATGGAACTGCCACCTCAGCGACAACTCTAAACGCAGATCGCTGATGACTGATTGTCTTCTTTCATGTACGGTACCTATCATTTCTCTGCTTTTCCTGTTGTCATTTAAAATGTCTGTAGTGTTTTCATTGTATTAATTAAGTTGTAATTCAATAAACTTCAAATGTCATCATGATTTTGTTTTTATTGTTTGATAATGTTATGTTAGTGTTTCTCCCACAGAAAGCTCCTCATTCCAAACTGAACACACAATGTCATTGTATGCGACATTGTGGTCCTGTTCCCAATGACAAAGTTTATTTTTCAGCTTGTAGGTTTCCGAATTTAGTGAGCTGGCCAAAGTGATAGGTATGAGAATCTTAGCTTACAGAGTATTTCCTGGCATGAAAACTTTCGTTTTGTTATTTAGAATATCCTGCGTCCCCACGCGTTTCTCAGTATTTTAACATACTGAATTTCGTTTCATTATGTATACGAAAGTCTGAAAATACAAAGTAATTTATGAACCAGTAGTAAAACATATTGCTCAGCCACGTCATGTTCATTATGAGATAAAAAATGTAGACTATTACATGTTATTCAACATGTTAAGATATTGAGAAACGTGTGGGGAGGCGGAATATCCTATATAAAAAAACTGAAGTTCTCATACCAGGAGGTACTTTGCAAGCTAAGATTCTCATACCTATAACCACGGCCAACTTGATGCGTAGCTCTCGCTGGTGCAGCAAGGGATCCATCTGGCCGTGCTATCATTTAGGATCCAGACCACTAGGAGCGCTTCGGTCATCTTTGTTTCCAAGCTCTAACATGGACTGTGCACTTCTGTTTTATATTGCTGTTCTGTGGTTCACCACACGGAATCAGGAAAAGGAGCGTAGTAAAAACACTTACATGGTATCAGCTTCCTGCGGTAGAGAAGTTGTTCCAGCCTCCAATGCTTACTTACATATGGCAGAGGGAATCCATAAAAGCACACAGAATTTCCAGACAAGGAAGATAATAATTAAAATAAAATCAGGAAAAAACTTGAAGATCACTAGGGCGTAAGCCCTATCGAATTAACTTCCATTTTAAAAACCAAACCCATGCCGCCGGGCAGAGAGGCATGTCGCTGTAGCATCTTGCTTCACTTTCAGAAGGATGATGGCGTGCGCATACACGCCCAGTGGAGGGGGAGCGCGAGGCAAGGTAGTTCATTCATTCGACACTAGAATGCAGGAGAATACAGGAAAAAGGCACCGTCCGGGCATACATTACAGATGGGCATCTAAACCTTTTAAGCCAGTGGAAGTTTCTGTTTATAAACATTGAAAACTATGGTATCTGCGACCATGAATGACTTGTTGAATATGTAACGGCGAACCACTACAAGAACAAACATTTCAATAGCCATGCAGCCAGTCCAAAAATGTTTACAGAGAGGGTATAAATTCTTATTCCGGTAATAAGATGTTGTGGGATAAGATAACTAAGTTTCTTTAAAATTCCTTTTTAGCCCTTTGTTACCCATATCTACCATGTGGCAACAATTACTTTTACCCTTTACAGAAACGAGATTATACTGAACACCGTGCTATTTTAGCCCATATTAGCCACTTGGATATATTTTCTTCGAAATAATTGTGTTTCTGAAGTTGGTAACACTGTTAGAGCTCCATGTCTCTTGTTTAAGTCTCAACAGCTGCTTCAAACATGGAATGTGAATGGTGGGCTTCGTTTTTAACTGTGAGTGAAAAGTTTATTTGAAACATGAGTCATTAAATAATATTAGATACATGTCAGTAAAAGACTCTAAATTATATTTTTACTATGAATGAAGTCATATCCCTAATGTATTTTACTGTAATTGGTTCCTAAAATAATTATTGCCATATGGCAACTACAGTCATTGGAGGTTAGGTAGTACACGTTTGTTTACTTCGAGATATTCATACCCTTTTCTCATATGATTCAAGTTTCTTGATGAATGTACTGTGTACTGTACTGTATTATTATTTCTTTATTAGTACATACAGGTCAGTCATATTAAAACTAAGGTTACGAGCTATTTTTTTACGTAGTCACATAACCTAACAAGAGATGTTTTCTTGGTAGGACCCCAACTTCCCACTGTCGCATGAAGATTTGAACTTTATCCTGAATGAGGCAGTAATTCCTGATGGGGATTTATCAGATGTTGATATTGATGACGATGAACCTGAAACAGTAGAACAGAATATTGTTCGCAGGAGTGTTACAACTGTTGAACCACCAAATTCAGTAGATATGACTGCACTGACTCATAGGCCCAACCTTCCTGCAGTAAATAATTCTGATGCAATAGACATAACGGTTCACCTGCACGACTGCAGCAAACATCCAGAGATACAGCATCAACATCAATTGACAAAATTAAAGTTTATCCAAAGTGGAGAAAAGTCGATTTTGATTCTCCTTGCACTTTCATTGTTGAAATTTCAGACTGTGATTGCGAATTCACTCACAACTGCAGGGAAGTCACATATGAGGGAAAGAGGTCGACCGAGCTCAGAGTTGCAGCCTACTGTGAAAAGAAGGCCAAAAGTAGCCATGCCAGTTTCTGATGTGAAGTTTGATGGGTTGTGCCACTGGCCAGGTTGTATTTTAAAAAATAGAAACAGAAGTGTAGGAATTTTAAAGTGGGTTTCACCAGGGTGATGTGTAAGAAGTGCAAGGTTGGCTTATGCTTGAATGGGAATAATGACTGCTTCTTGAGATTTCACAATCGTTAGTTAAAATTCAAAAGAACTGGGCCCACATCATATTTAGTATTCAACTGTAAATGTAATTGTAATTTTTTCACTGTTTTACTATATTAATTGATGTGTTTATTGTGATGTATTCAACTATAATTTTAATTTTAACTTTTTCACTGTTTTACTATATTAATTGATGTGTTTATTGTGATGTATACCAATTGTGCAATAAGAATATGAAATTTAGTGAGTTCCTATTATTTTGACACCATGCCCCAAATTTGCCATATGGCTATGATAAAATACAATGGGAATTTCTTTAAAAATGGTCATAATATCTTATTTGAAAGCCAAATAACACACTAAGAACAGTGATTTTTTTGTTAAGAAAAGTAATTCATTTCCTGGTATTCCAACATGCCCAGACACACAAACCAAGGTGAGATAAACCCCCAATTGATCCAACCAGTACATGAGCTTTTTAACATTATAGAGGTACGAATTCGGAGAAAGGGACAGAGAGGATAGAGATTTTAAGACACTTAATGCATCTGTATAAATGACAACCTTATGATAAGCGTGGCCTTTAGCAAAGAATAAAGCCTGTCGTATGGTAAATCATTCTGCATTGAAAATGGAGCACGTATTCAGTAACCTGTATTGCTCAGTGACGTTGAAAACACAAATAATGCAGCTCCAACACCATTCTTGCTGTTGGATCCGTCCGTATAGATGTCTATACTTCCATGCAAATGGGTGAACCTCATTTTTAGTAACCATCTGTGCATGTGCCGTAACACCTCTAGCTCGGATATAATTATTACCGAAAGTGTAGAAGAGTATGGGCGAAAAGGTGTAATAAGGTACCGGTAGTGCGAAACTCCTTAATATTGAGTCCCGATACGAATATAGCGAATCATACGCGAAGTATAAGGCTGGTATTCGGCTTAATCTACGTATGTGTGGGGAGGAATATTCATGAAGTAACTCCAATTTGAGCACAAGGGTATTAGAAGTAAGGGCTAATCTTTTGTGGCCAACATTATGTGTCGTATAGGTCGGCTAGATTCCACCAATAGGGCATTTGTGAGAGTGGTTTTCAGCGTTCCCAAACAGATGAGTAGGGCCTGGTACTGTATAGTATTTGATACTGAATCTGTATTAAAAATATGCGCTCCATAACCTAGGTCGCGCGAATTGTTGCTTTACAGGGAGATGGAAACAACTGGATCCGCGCCGAACTGCAGTAGGATAAGTGTGCACATCACCTTATGTTGATAGTCGCTGTCGTCAACATTGCCTTTTGATGACCCGTGCTCCACGTTTACTAGGCTGAACGGGGCTGGAACACCTTGGAATTTTCCAATATTTCGTTGAGATAAGGACGGAACACAAAAGTCGGTGTGACATGGGTTTGAGTCTCGAACGTTCGACGATCTGGACGATCTCCGACGGTCTCCGACGATGTTGCGGGGTAATCACTCGTCACATAACTTATACGAGTGTCCAGAATTACACAGTCCCCCGACACTTTGGTTTAACAGCACTGTTTCATTTAATGTGGTTATGATATGCAGTCGAATTCACTCTTAATCTTATAGATAGAATTTATAAGTTCACAAGAGATGAAGATCTGGGTAGCAACGAGATTGGAAAAAAATAAAGCACAATTCATGAATGGAAATAATGAAACTGAAAATTGTTCACGTACTTGGCACAGTTCGTGGTGATTTTCCACTAAATAAAGTAGCACTTCACATTGAAAGAAATGTATGACTGCTCTAGAGTTTATCAAGGACACTGCTGTCAGTCATGAAATAATATTAACACTTTGACGAAGAAATAAGGTTGAAATGAAAAACACGGTTCGTTGTTAGGCACACTTGACAGAAAATAAAATAGGTGACTGTTCGAGAGTTTATCAAATACACTGCTGTCAGTCACACACAAATAATTTACACACTGCTCAGAAGAAATAATACACAATTTTGTTTGAATTGGATAAAGAACAGTTTGAGTTCGGAGTGAAAACTTGGTGTCGTAGCACACGATTATGGTAATCACTTGCATTAACATTCATGTGAAAGTTCGAACACTTTCATAAACACCATAAATGAGATTATGCTGACAGATTTAACAAAATGTCACAGTTAATAGTATAATGTAGTAGTGTCACACGGAAATTAATGTGTGTTCAGAGATTAAGTTCTGCTGACTGAGATTTAAAAACTAAATATCACAATTCCTAGTATATCGCAGTAGTGTCCCATTGTAATTAATAATGTTTGTTCAGAGACTAAGTTTCACACAGGTAACGTGGTCATAAACTCAGTTCCACAAGAAAGAAAGTAAGTTATATTGAGAAGTTTCTACATGCGCACAGAATATAAGTTCGACTTGACTATTGTCACCGAAGTCCAATACACGACTTGTCATAATCAGAGTTCAAACACGCGCACAGATGTTAATTTCAACTTGACGGATATAATCCAAGTCTACTACAAACTTTGAAAGCAAACATTCTATGATCAACTTCGACTAATAGAATCAATGTCCATCAAAAAGGACTTTGTTAATTTTTGCATTTTAACACGAGTCCCACATGAAGACTTTGAATACTCAAAGATATCCTCTGTCAGCACTTCGGCGAACACTGCAGCGTGGAGAGTCTAGCTGGACAAACCGCTATGACTGGCTGATTAGGGTCAAGTGTGCTCAGCTTATATTCAGTTTGGGGCTCCTACGTCATCAGATAATGTGATCTCTTTGAAGCGAATTATCTCGTGAATCCCTCGACGGATTTTCTTGAGATTCACAATTTGAGACGTTTATGTTATCCTCTTCAAAATGACGTATCGCTCGCGTTGCTGCGATTATTATTAGAGAAGTTTTGAAATATTTCCCCATCGAATGTTCGCGAAGGCATGACGTTCATATCCAGAACATACCAGGCCATGCAGGCTACATATGGTTTCAGGTGGGTAGTCTACCTTGTCCCTGCAGCTACGTCACACACACAGCTGTCGGCGGCTCGCCAGCTCGCTCCTCCGAACGTAAACACACCAAGTTCGCTCTGAACGTCTTGCGTGATTATGAAGTACAATTAATAGTCGAATAATACGGCATGTACAGGTCGTAACCGGTACAATACAATATAACATTGAATTGACAGTTCGTTTACACATTTGCCGCCCAGAAGTTAGCAACATCGATTGCACTAATTAGGTCCTCCAGAGTACACGATGCCGGACACCGCAGGGTGTCTGCACCTCCCCTCACTCACATAGAGGTGACTCCGTACGCTAACCCCACCTCACCAAGTCATTCCTGCATTTAGTAACATCTATTGAGCGACTCCATGAAGTCCATTTCTCTGTGTATCCAGCGGGAAGTTTTTCACAGGTCGTGAGCCATCCCTCAGGGCTGTTAAATCTTCCACGCCAGAGAAAGGAAAGGTTATTCGACTGAAGCTCAGCTTGTAGGATTCCAGCAAGGTATAGCAGATATTCTGGATTCAGGAGGCAAAATGGACTGTATTGCGATTGACCTATCAAAAGCATTTGATAGGGTAGGTCATGGAAGACTACTGGCAAAAATGAGTGCAATTGGACTAGAAAAAAGAGTGACTGAATGGGTGGCTATGTTTCTAGAAAGTAGAACTCAGAGAATTAGAGTAGGCGAAGCTTTATCTGACCCTGTAAAAATTAAGAGGGGAATTCTTTAAGGCAGTATTATTGGACCTTTATGTTTTCTTATATATATCAATGATATGTGTAAAGAAGTGGAATCAGAGATACGGCTGTTTGCAGATGATGTTATTCTGTACAGAGTAATAAATAAGTTACAAGATTGTGAGCGGCTGCAGGGTGACCTCGATGGTGTTGTGAGATGGACGGTGGACAATGGTATGATGATAAACGGGGTTAAAAGTCAGGTTGTGAGTTTCACAAATAGGAAAAGTCCTCTCAGTTTTAATTACTGCGTTGATGGGGTGAAAGTTCCTTTTGGGGATCATTGTAAGAACATAGGTGTTAATATAAGAAAAGACCTTCATTGGAGTAATCACATAAATATTATTGTTAATAAAGGGTACAGATCTCTGCACATGGTTATGAGGGTATTTTGGGGTTGTAGTAAGGATGTAAAGGAGAGGGTATATAAGTCTCTGGTAAGACCCCAACTAGAGTATAGTTCCAGTGTATGGGACCCTCAGCAGGATTACTTGATTCAAGAACTGGAAAAATCCAAAGAAAAGCAGCTCGATTTGTTCTGGGTGATTTCTGACAAAAGAGTAGCGTTACAAAAATGTTGCAAAGTTTGGGCTGGGATGATTTGGGAGAAAGGGGACGAGCTGCTCGATTAAATGGTATGTTCCGAAGAGTCAGTGGAGAGATGTCTTGGAAGGACATCAGTAGGCGGAGAAGTTTGAGTGGTGTCTTTAAAAGTAGGAAAGATCACAATATGAAGATAAGGTTGGAATTCAAGAGGACAAATTGTGGCAAATATTTGTTTATAGGAAGGGGAGTTAGGGATTGGAATAACTTACCAAGGGAAATGTTCAATAATTTTCCAATTTCTTTGCGATCATTTAAGAAAAGGCTAGGAAAAAAAACAGATAGGGAATCTGCCACCTGGGCGACTGCCCTAAATGCAGATCAGTAGTGATTGATTGATTGATTGATTGATTGATTGATTGATTGATTGATTGATTGATTGATTGATTGATTGATTGATTGATTGATTGATTGATTGATAAGAGCCTCTGTTATTCTGAGGAAGCTGTTCCATGATTTTAGTCGTGGGGTTTCTGGTTGATATCAATGTAAAGGAGAAGTTTGCACCTTGTACTTCACACGTTTTTCCGCTACCTCTCTACGGATGTCAGGAGGTGCAATACCAGCAAGGCCATAAAGCTTGTCAAGAGGAGTGGGCTTTAGAAAACCTGTGATGATGCGACAGGTATCGTTAAGAGACACATCTACTAATTTGGCATGACTACACTGGACTTGCATATTTCCCGGCAGAGTAACAGAGTGCAAGGGAAGATGTTCCTACAATGGTAGGGTTAGCTCCCCATGTTGTGCCTATTAATTTCCTTATCCTTTTCCACCCTGAAGGATTTTCTTCGCGATTTTTAAAAGTAGGTGCTTTATATTACACTAGACAAGTCTCCTGAGGTTGGGAAAAATAGCTAAAAAATATTGTGTATACAGTTTTGAAGAAAATGGTTCCCCAGTATGTTGCGACATTTTACAAGTTTACATTCATTTACTTTATCTCTCACATACATATACACATATTCTCTCTCAAGGTAATGTTTGAAATGTCTATGATCTAGACTTGACATAAAATAACGTGAAACAGCATTTATCCTTAGATAAGCACAAATGTACACCACATTTCTCACCGCATAGTTGTGTGCGCTTACAACAACTTTCTAGGCGACAAATTCTCGATAATAATACTAATAATAATAATAATCGTATGGCCTCGGCTACCGTTTGCAGACATTGCGATTTGACGCCATCTGGCTGTCTGCTCGTCAATTTCGACGTTCCGGTTTACTCTGTCTGCCATCTAGCGGACCTAGAGTAAACCGGATCTCTCTTGGGCGTCTATGGCTGAGATTGAATTAATTTTGTCGGATAAATACCAAATGTATCACCAGAGATCTTTTACATGCCGACATCGTACGACATAGAGTGTCGAATGGACTTTTTTCCGCCCTTCAAAAATCCGACTACCTCTGCCGGGTTTGAACCCACTATTTTGGGATCCGGAGGCCGACACTCTACCACGGATCCACAGAGGCAGCTAAATTCTCGATGAATTGATGTCAATGGTCATGTCCGTGAACCCTAGGTATCGGAGAAGGTGTGTAAATATTCTTAGGTGGTTCAGGCATACTATTTTCAACTTCTTCAATTCCTCTACGTCTATCATTCGCAGTTCTTCTTTTCCTAGCAAGGCTGGACAACCTCGCTTCAGCTATCGACATTCTAAATTTCAGGAGATGTTGGATCTCTCTGTTGCTTCTCCTATTAAGCAGAGCATCTTCCCGATATAGCATCCAGCTATTTACCGTTGATAGATCTAGAAAGTGAAGAATTACTTTCACAGTCCATTTTCTGGTTCTGAACCGTATTCGATAACACTCCACCTGCTGGTTGCAAATATCAACCCCACACCTACACTGGTTGTACATATAGACAATCCACTTCAACATGTCTATTTTCAGCCTTGGACCATCTTCTCACATGCAGCTCTGGATGCTTCCCAGCACACGTGGAAGTTATTACCACTTTTTGGTTGTCCATTCACTCTGTTACAACAATCTTCTCATCGCTTCTGACATACTCATTTCTTTCACCCCTATTCATATTTTTATGTGACAGTTCTATATATCGGATGCTGTGCCTGTTCCCTCAATCCCCTTTTCTGAAAGTACTTGTAGCAATGGAATAGTTGTAAAGTACCTGCCAAAATATACAAAACTTCCTTGAGGTAGAGAAGAAACAAGTCTCATAATAACTGCTGGACAAAGTTCCCTATTAACTAGAGGAGTTGACTGACCCGATATTCTTCAAAATCTAGCAGAAGACCTTTGGAAGTAGTCAAAGCAAAGTTCTTTAGACCTACTGGGCGTGGCTTATTTTTCACATACTGCTTATGGTTACATCTCCCTAAGAAAGGAATCATTTGTTCATCAATTGAATAACTATCATTTCCTCGAGGAAGTTGTAAGCACACATCACGCACTTTTTGAATCACAGGTTGCACATTCCAAAGTGGGATTATTTGCAGTATCGACTACATGTAGATATTTACGCAGTAATAAAAATCTGTCTCGCGACATGCATTCTGAATTGAGATTCTGCTGAATACCTTTCTGCCAGTACATGGACAACCTGGGATACCGAATGCAACACATTAGTATATTAATACAAACATTTCTTTAATTCCTGTGGATTTGTATTGATGGACTTGCCCGTTTTTACCACGGAATACATGTTAGTCTTCTCTGCAGCCAAACTGAAGAAGTCGTCATCAAAATAGTCTTCATGGTATTGCAAACGCTTTCTTTCACTAGGCAGATTCTGATAATGAAGGGAGAAAATTCAACATATAATAAAGTGATTGTAACTGTATTTGCCTTCACCTGAGGACATTTTTAAAAATAGTCAGTCGATAATGCAAATATTATTACCTGAATATTGGTGTAATCAATAGGCACCGGATGTGGCTTTTCTTGGAAATACTCTTTCTTTCTTTCTTTCTTTCTTTCTTTCTTTCTTTCAAAACAGCCGCCTTGGTGTAGTATCAGTCCTTGGCCCTGGAGAGGGTGTCTTTATTGCAGTACCATTTGTTTCTTCTTCTTGTTCACCTGCTTCACTTTCTAAGGGTTCCACTTCTACAGCATGTTCGTAAGTACATACCACTGGATCATTATCGTCGTCATCACTAGATTGTTCATCAATGGCTGAATTATTTAAAAATTCGAAGATCAAATCATCATTGAGAAAACCTGGAAACAATACGAGAAATGAAGGAAATGTAAAAACAACACGTGGTATGTGGTTTTACAGGAGGAAAGAGAATGTGTAAACGTAAATTAAAAGTTGAGTTAAAACCTAACCACCAAAAACTTGGTGGTGAACATTAATGTGAACATGGTGAACACGATAGCAAATATACGCGTATTACACTATCGAAATGTTATTCCATATGCTTTTCTGATTGAAAATAATGTAGAAACTTTATAGGAACAGCATTTTAAAAGAATAAAATATATATTTACCTTCGGTGTGTCCAACACGAGGTGGCAAGTCCATGTTTACAAGCTTCAGACTCCATCTGTCGGAGCAGCAGAGTAATAAAAACAGTTGAAAGAGGACGGCCGCTCTCCCCAAGAATACTGCAGTCCGGTTTGACGCAGTAAAATTATACTGTATGGATACTATGAATTTTTAAAGCCAACCCCCAATATAATGTTGTTTCTGGCCGCTACTTTATGTTTCTGCTTCACTTTGGCAATACCCTGTGAGACCATAGGACAATATTATTCAATGTTCAGGGACACTTAAGCCCACTTTGAGAGAAAACATCGAGCGCGCTACTAAATCGCTCCAGGATCCCGCTTGAGAGATGTCGAAGAAAAATACAGAGTAAGAAATTTCATTGACCGTTGAGACTACATGAATACGGCTTGCTTAAGAACCCGGCCGTATCTGAACCCGCTAGTAAGGTCTACGCAAAATTTGCAACACTTTTCGTTGGGCCATACAAAATTATTAAAGTCTTTGGAAATAATGCCTATAAAATTCAGTGTTTGGATAAGACTTATGAAGCAATTCATAACGAGGCCAACCAACCGAGACAAACAACAGATGTTCAAGTCAACATCATGAAGATTCAACTCACCATCATGCAGCAACACAAGTGAACATGCCTGAAGAAACGTGTACGGAATGCCAAAATCTTTAGGCCACCTTGTTAGGAAAACTCCGTTTGTTAAGTGCTGCAATTGAAGCAGATAATACCAGGCTACGCGCGGAACAAACTCGTCTGCTACAAGAAAGAAATACTGTGAATCGAAGTCAGTGAATACAAATTTTCAGGGAATATTTTTGTGTTAAGATAATGTAAATTATGGTTTAATCTGCCGACTAAATCATTTCCAACCAAGGGAGATGACATCCCCTTCATATTTGGCCTATAATAAGTATTTTATTATATGTGGTTAATAGCTGGTATCATTCTGTCATTGAGTGTGTAATGTTAACAGTTTATTCATTCAGAAAACTGGTTTGACAAGTTTGGCGTGGACTGAGTACAGATGATCGACTAGCACACCACAGACACGAGACCGGCCAGGTTGCTCCATATCGCTGGCGCGTGGCGAATGTACTCGAAGCTGTACTTTCTAGAATAATGATAGCCTGACAGGGAAAAGTGCGATGTCCAAATACAAAGCAATGTAATGCCACACCTCCAGTTGAAAACATACAAATTTCGACGTTCTCCGATTGCTGCAGATTTTCGTAAACAAAGTTACGTATCATCTTCATCATAATTTCTCCACGTGGTCGTGTATGATAAAATTCTAAACGGTTTGTGTCAGTTTCAGCTATCATTAAGTCAAGAAGGAAGAGGACCTTTACAATTAACAATCGTATTCGCCAGGATGTCTCACCCATCCTCTAGAAGAGCCACCAATTTGCATCTGGAGATGGACTTTTCTGTCGAAATGCTGTGCTAAAGTGTAGGCCATCTAGCACAAGGCAGTTAGCGATTGGACGCAGATAACATGTGAGGCGAGATCCAGTTCCATCAGAAATTGAGCACCTTTTTGTAACATTGCACTGTTCATCTATGTACGATCCTATAGCAGTATTTCTATTGGAATAATTGTATTTTGGAAAATTTTCATCCTTCTTTATCAATGGTGAAATGGTAGTGTTGTTACATTGTGTGAGTGATTTGTTGGATTCCATTAGCGTATTCAGATATTATTCTAATGTCCCTCCGAAGGTTTCAAGTGATATTTAAAAATCAGTGTCATCAAATTCAGTGATAGATTCAGATTTTTGGGAAGAATTAATAATCAGCACTAATAATAATAATAATAATAATAATAATAATAATAATAATAATAATTGTTACGGAGATTTCCGTGGTAGGTAGAGGTGAAAGAAGGTGCGGGTGTGAATAGGTCTCCAACTACTGAATTAAAGTTAAATGTAAAATTTAACAAGGTTATATTTTCTTTTCAAAAACAAAGAAATAACAAGCATGGCAGGTACAAAGTAGCAAGTCCAAAGGGTAGTTACAATATTTACAGGATTTGGGCTTCGCGCCCTGACTTCACAATGCTTGGGCAATCAGCTCAGTTTTACCCCAAACACAAGTTTCAACAGAGGGGCAGAAAACCCCATTCATGCCTAGGAGCCCTTGCTCCAAATTACACTGAAAAGCCTCCTCGAGGCATACAAAACTCAGTTTCCAGAAAAGAGCCACTCGCTCTCAAATTTAAGCCTCTCCCAGGCCACACCAAACTCCACCTTCAAGCTGTCCTCAACGGACATAAACACAGCGGTAAAATACCCAATCTACTGAGGCCTATTAAGTGAGAAAAGGTTAATTATATGGCCTCTAAAATACCAACTAGAAAGGAGGCTCTCCGCACTCCTAATACACTTTATTTAAAACCTACTTGGCACTAGGCCGTTAATGCAAGGGCTAATCCCATACTACAGAGGTGACTTCAGAAAAGAACAATTTACATTACATTAACGAAGAATAGGTTGAGAAAAATAAGTTCACCTCAAAACAATATGATTGGGAGCTCGAGAGGGTTAAGCACTCTCTATCCCGATATGCAGTTTAAAAGATGAAATAGATACAAGTTTCTTTACATTTTAAGGAAGGTTACATAATGGAAAAAGTTTCGGACCCGCCCCGAGAGTTAAACTGCTGAGCTAGCAAAGAAAGAAGTTATTAATCGGCCATTACCTGGTTGTTGACCGCCGCCGAAGAAAGAGGCGCTTCCCGCCCCCTGCTATGTACTTTACACACAGAAAGATGGAACAGAAGTGGCGCAGAGACCCTAAAATCAGCAGTTTATATACTCTCGCGGAAGGTTCTAGGCGTTAGGGGAATGAGAACACCCGCCCACAATCACTTTATTGGAGAATAAAGAGAAACCCCTACACAAGATGAAGAAGAAACACATTATTGGTGGAAAATTAATTTCAGAAATTCGGGATTGGCTAGATTTAAAACAAGGGGAAAGAAAGGGGGAATATTGCCAACTTAACCAATGACTGAAAGAAATTTAACAAAGAACAAACTTTTGAAATAAAATTTTCTCCAAGGAACAGTTCTTTTTCTTCGCACTAGGGTGCACTATTGTAGTTCTTCAGTAGTGTCCTCTAGAAGAGAAAGTTCACACTTCTTACTTCAAGCAAAACAAAAACACATCAAAAATGACACAGTTCTAAAACTCCAAAATTTACAGGTAGTGACATCTTCTGAGAAGGTAGAAAATTAATACCGTCAATAAAGTTCAGACTTCCTCCAGCAGAGGAGTTTCAACTGGCGCACCTTTTGAATTAGCGGCGTGGAGGTGTACCGCCCGGTACAGACTCCCCCCCCCCCCCAAATGTTCCTCCCGGGGTGACACATGAAATTTGTTTGAAAACTAGGTCCAAGTTTTGATGTAGATGTGGAGATTAATTGCAGAAGTATTTTTAAGATTTTCATAATAGGGTTTGATTCACTTTCAAAATTTTGTTGTTGCAGGAGAAGTAAAGTCTTTATGCTTGTAGAAGTTGAATTCAGAAGATAAACTTTAGTTTTTTAAAGTTGAGAAAAAAAAATTCTAAGTCCACCAGGTATTGCAGAAAAATCCAAGAGAAGGTAGTAATGTCGAACTGGAATGTCCATGTAGTCGATGTAGACTAAGTTGAATGGCCAGATCGGCCGTTGCTGCTTGCGTGCAGGAGAGGCCGCTCGGACCCCTCAAGTACCCTGAGATACCGCTCGCCCGCACCATGAGGGGAGCAGTGGTGTTGAAACACGCCGCGTCCGCGGTGAAGATATGCAGGCTGCGGGCAAGTAGCAGGTCGTGCGCCGCACATCAGCCTTGGCCGGGAGGAGATCTCCGGCTCGCCGTGCACATGTCGTCCTCGCTGGGGTCGAGGGGGCCCATCCTCAAACCCAGTCGCGGCACAGCGCCGCGCGGCTGCGGGGGCACTGAAACATTAAAGCTAGGCGACAGAATATTGTTGGACCAGCATCTTTTTGAGGGCACAGACTTGTTGGAGAGGTTGAGGGGCCAGCGGCGTGCAGAAATCCATGGCATTTAATATAAGCAAGCCACAGTGTGTATAGCAGGAGACGGGAGCGTGGTAATGGCCATGGTAAGGACAAAATGGCAGTTTAACGGATCGGGGAAGGTTTTACAAAAAGCTTACGTATAAAACAAAATATTATAGGAGGAGCAGAATGCCTTAAGAGTGGAAACTCAAAAAAATATAACCTTCATATTCCTATCAAATTATATGAAGCAAGTTGACACAAAATTTACACCGGTTTCACCTGGGACAGGTGAACCCTAAATATCCTCTCGGTGGCTGGATTACTTAATAATAATGTGACCGGCGTAAGGAAATCGAGAATGATACAAGGCCCATGAAATCTGGGGGCAAGCTTGCCCGCGGGAACAAAGTTCTTGACCATAACTTGGTCACCTACCTTCAAAGGGGTGGGTCTCCGTCCACGATCATACCTTTCCCTAACCTTTTCATGAGAAACTTTAAGATTGGCTTTAGCCTTCTTCCAAAGATCTTTGATGTTGTCCGGATCTATTGTCTCGGGTAGAATGTCACTCAGAGACCAGAGGTTAGAGAGCGGCGTGTTGGGAACAAACTTGAACATCAAAGAGGCTGGAGTAAACTTATGTGATTCATGAACCGCCGAATTCAAAGCAAAAGCTAACCAATGCAAGGACGTGTCCCACCTGGAATGATCTTCATGATGATAGGCAATAAGCGCGGACCTGAGATTACGGTTAACCCGTTCAGCCAGCGATGGTTGAGGTTAATAAGCAGAAGTAGTTACATGAGAGATAGACAAGTCAAAACAGAATTTACGAAAAAGGTTTGATGTGAACGCCTTAGCATTATCAGACACAACATATTGGCACGGACCAAAAGAAGCAAAAATAGAATTTAGGCAAGTAATGGTGGACTGAGCGGTAGCCAGCTTAGTCGGAAATAACCAGGAAAATCTTGTAAAACCATCTACACATACAAAGATGAATTTGTTGGCATTTCCCTTCGACTGGGGGAAGGGTCCTACATAATCAATATACAGGCGTTCCATGGGGCGCGACGCTTGATGCGAAGACAGAAGACCTACCTTGGTGGACATGGTGGGTTTACTAAGCAAACAAGATTTACAAGCTTTTACAAGTTCACGGATTTCACCGCCCATACCTTTCCAGATGAACATTTCACGAATCTTTTCACGAGTTTTAAATATTCCCAGATGCCCCCCAATGGGATCTCATGATAGTATTTGAAGATCATAGGCACAAGAACAGCTGGAACGACAACCTTCATCATCTTGTCATGCCTTGAAGGGCAACATAAAACACCATTCCTCAGAACATAAGGGACGACATGTTCCCCAGAAGAAAGGGTTTCCATTATCGGAGCAAGCGTCGGATCTTCACGTTGGTATTTCTCAATATCCCTAAAAAACATGGGAGCATCTGTTAAGATGGCATTAACACCAGATAGTATGGACTCGGGAGGTGATGAACTGTCGACCGGTTCATGGGTCTCGACGTCGTTAGAAAACATACGACTGAGTCCATCAGCAACAACATTTTCGGTACCTCTGATATGCCTGACATCGAATTGGAAGGCAGAAATACGGATGGCCCAACGGGCTATACGACCAGTACGACGCGGCCTACCTAAGACCCAGCTTAAGGCTTGATTATCTGTCTCCAGGTCGAATTTGACGTGTTCCAGATAGAGATGGAACATTTCTAAGGCGAATAAAACTGCCAAACCTTCGAGCTCATAGATGGAATACTTGGCTTCTTGAGCCGACAAGGTCCTAGATGCATAGGCGATGGGTCGCCTCCCTAGTTCAGTCTCTTGAAGAAGGACTGCAGCTACTGCTGACGACGACGCGTCAGTTTGGACGATGAATTTCTTCGAGAAATCAGGCATAGCAAGTACAGGGGCATTACAGAGAGCTAATTTAAGATCTTCAAAAGCGGCTTGTTGAGAAGGTCCCCACTCGAATTTGATGCCTTTCCTACGAAGAAGGTTCGAGGGCGCCGCTCTATTAGCGAAGTTAGGAATAAATTTCCTGAAGAAATTCACCATACCAATGAACCTGGCGATACCTTTAATGTCCTTGGGAGGTTTAAAATCACGGATGGCCTGTGTTCTAGAATGATCGACTGCTACACCATCAGGTGACACAATATGCCCTAGGAATGACATAGAGGGCTTAGCAAAGGCAACCTTGGACAACTTGACAGTTAACCCAGCCTTACGAAGGCGATCGAGAACTTCTCGCAGATGATCTAGATGTTCTTCAAAAGTTTCTGAAAATACGACGACATCATCCAAGTAGTGATATAAGTACTCAAATTTGATGTCGGAGAAGACCCTATCTAGTAGCCTAGTGAGTACAGCTGCTCCCGTGGGGAGCCCGAAAGGCACGCGGTTGTATTCGTATAAATTCCAGTCCGTGGCAAACGCTGTAAGGTGTTTAGACTCTTCGGCGAGGGGAATTTGATTATAGGCCTGATTCAAGTCCAAGATAGTAAAGAACTTGGCCTTACGAAACCATGGAAAACAAGAATGAAGGTCGGGAAGGGGCACAGATTGTAACACCACCTTCCGATTGAGAGCCCTGTAATCAATGACAGGCCTGAAGCCCCCTTGGGGTTTCGGGACTAGAAAAATAGGCGAAGAATACGCTGACTTAGAGGGCCTAATAATACCATCCTTCAACATCTGGTCGATAATTTCTTTCAGAGCCTTCATTTTAGGTGGAGATAGCCTATAAGGTGGAAAACGGACAGGAATCGAATCCGTGACCTCAATTTTGTATTCAATAAGGTCAGTAACACCAAGAGTATCAGAGAACACCTCTGGAAATGACTGACATAATTTACGAATACTATCAGCCTGCTCCTCAGGTAGATGTCTAAGGTCTAACAACAGCTCATCCTGGGTAGGCGAAATAGATGAACATGATACAGAATTACACTTTAACAAGGGAATGTTACAATTGGACGCAAATTTGAATGTGCACGACTTACTCTGAAGATCGAGCACAAGACCAGTGTGAGAAATAAAGTCCGCTCCCAGTATGATGGGGCAAGACAAGTGCTTAGCCACAAACAGTTTGGTTTTCCATGTAAATTTAAAAATACGAATTTTGACCAGTAAGGAACCTAGAATTTCTAATGGAGATGAATTAGCCGAAACATATAGAACAGGAGATGAGACATAGTCATGTAGTTTACAAACAGATTTCAATTTAGAATACCATTCAGCCGAAATAATCGAACAGACACTGCCTGAATCTAATAGAGCGGTTATAGGCTCATTATTTAACTCAATCTTAAGAAAAGGAATAGGTGCGGGGGAATCCGCCGCAATCCTAAGACACTCTTTGGGGCATTCAAAAGATGCATTTGAAAATTGCTCGTTCCCTGAATTGACAACCTGTTTACTAGGGGCTGAGTCTCGGGAAGATGGATTAGTCGACTCAGCCGAAGCCACTAGTCACTTTTTATTATTGGCATAGGTGGAATTTGCACCAGAAGTTGAGCAGGAGGGGGTGCTATTCGAATTTGGGCAATTCTTGGCGATATGTGAGAAAGCCCCACATTTAAAACAGCCTTGTGATGAACCAGCCCCATTACTTGTCCCACTCGACTTGATCAGTGGACACTTATTGCGCAGGTGGTCAGGCGACCCACAAGCATAACATTTACGAGGGGTGACTGATCGGCGAGGTGGAGGACGAGTATTACTAAAGGAAGGCGGGGATTCTTTCGCTACACGCAAAGAATCGGCGTATCTAACTCCTTCCGCTGAGACGGCCAATGCTTCAAGTTCAGAGAAAGTTTGCGGGCACGCCGCGAAACACAAATATGACCTATAGGGTGGTGAGATCCCTTCCACAATAGCTTGTACAATCTGATCCTCAGGGAAATGAAGAGCAAACACCCTAGTATAAAACTTAATATCTTGGATGAAGTCTGCCAAGTTTTCATCCAAGCGCTGTACCCGATATTAGTACTTCTGAATAAGGGAGGACCTGGCCCTAGCAGGGATGAAGTTAGCTAGCAAGTGGGCATGGAAATCCTCAATAGATGATTGCTCGGCAATGGCTCTTACGATTTTATCAGAGAGAACACCAATAGCATACGGATAGATAATTTGCAAAATTTGACATGGAGAAAGAGAAAACACAAGGGCATGATCCTGAAATTCAACTAGAAATCTTAAAAATGAAATTACGTCACTGGTGGTATTAACGGAAAACTTAGAGATACCTCTGAGCAACATTGCCAATGGATGAGGCAAGCTACTAAACCCGGGTGACATAGTAGGTAAAGGTTTCAATGGCAAGGTAGTTAATTCAGAACGTACATTATTTAATGAGTTACGGCGTTCAGACTCGTCCAATGGGGCAGAGGTTGTTTGAGCAGCAATGGTTTTCCTATTGACTTCTCCCTTATGAGGCTCTTCCTCGCTACCTACATTCACCGTGACGGGTTGATCAGTTTTGGGAGGAACCTCCCCAGTTAACAATTGAGTGACCTTGCTAGATAATTCAGAAATATTTTCAAGCAGCGTACTAGCTTCCTTCCTCTGAACGTCATTCAACTTCAGAGACAACAGATCGTTAACTCTATTTGAAAAGTGATATAGCCTGGCTTGCACACGCTTAATTTGATTAGGAGAAGGATCATTTTCATCAAAAAAACTAACTACAGATGCTAGCCCAGTAATATTCTCGACGATCGTGGAAAGAGAGTCGTCAACTTCTTTCTCTCCCAAGGTGGGGATTGAAATGGGCAAATCAAGGGACTCTCTAAGCTTGTTTGTGTCTACTGCAACCGTGCCTCCAGATTGCACATTTCTAATAGTTAATTCGTAGATTAACTCTTCTTTGCGCAAATAGTTAAGATGGAGAACATCGCGAGGGCCGGGCATGATGACATAACAATTTTGAAAACCTCAAAAATTCCAGCAACTGAGAAAATTGTTAGAGTTCGGAACAAAATAACGTTTAACCGTCAAAAAGGGCTAAATTGAGACCCATTCAACCACGCTCTGCTACCACTTGTTACGGAGATTTCCGTGATAGGTAGAGGTGAAAGAAGGTGCGGGTGTGAATAGGTCTCCAACTACTGAATTAAAGTTAAATGTAAAATTTAACAAGGTTATATTTTCTTTTCAAAAACAAAGAAATAACAAGCATGGCAGGTACAAAGTAGCAAGTCCAAAGGGTAGTTACAATATTTACAGGATTTGGGCTTCGCGCCCTGACTTCACAATGCTTGGGCAATCAGCTCAGTTTTACCCCAAACACAAGTTTCAACAGAGGGGCAGAAAACCCCATTCATGCCTAGGAGCCCTTGCTCCAAATTACACTGAAAAGCCTCCTCGAGGCATACAAAACTCAGTTTCCAGAAAAGAGCCACTCGCTCTCAAATTTAAGCCTCTCCCAGGCCACACCAAACTCCACCTTCAAGCTGTCCTCAACGGACATAAACACAGCGGTAAAATACCCAATCTACTGAGGCCTATTAAGTGAGAAAAGGTTAATTATATGGCCTCTAAAATACCAACTAGAAAGGAGGCTCTCCGCACTCCTAATACACTTTATTTAAAACCTACTTGGCACTAGGCCGTTAATGCAAGGGCTAATCCCATACTACAGAGGTGACTTCAGAAAAGAACAATTTACATTACATTAACGAAGAATAGGTTGAGAAAAATAAGTTCACCTCAAAACAATATGATTGGGAGCTCGAGAGGGTTAAGCACTCTCTATCCCGATATGCAGTTTAAAAGATGAAATAGATACAAGTTTCTTTACATTTTAAGGAAGGTTACATAATGGAAAAAGTTTCGGACCCGCCCCGAGAGTTAAACTGCTGAGCTAGCAAAGAAAGAAGTTATTAATCGGCCATTACCTGGTTGTTGACCGCCGCCGAAGAAAGAGGCGCTTCCCGCCCCCTGCTATGTACTTTACACACAGAAAGATGGAACAGAAGTGGCGCAGAGACCCTAAAATCAGCAGTTTATATACTCTCGCGGAAGGTTCTAGGCGTTAGGGGAATGAGAACACCCGCCCACAATCACTTTATTGGAGAATAAAGAGAAACCCCTACACAAGATGAAGAAGAAACACATTATTGGTGGAAAATTAATTTCAGAAATTCGGGATTGGCTAGATTTAAAACAAGGGGAAAGAAAGGGGGAATATTGCCAACTTAACCAATGACTGAAAGAAATTTAACAAAGAACAAACTTTTGAAATAAAATTTTCTCCAAGGAACAGTTCTTTTTCTTCGCACTAGGGTGCACTATTGTAGTTCTTCAGTAGTGTCCTCTAGAAGAGAAAGTTCACACTTCTTACTTCAAGCAAAACAAAAACACATCAAAAATGACACAGTTCTAAAACTCCAAAATTTACAGGTAGTGACATCTTCTGAGAAGGTAGAAAATTAATACCGTCAATAAAGTTCAGACTTCCTCCAGCAGAGGAGTTTCAACTGGCGCACCTTTTGAATTAGCGGCGTGGAGGTGTACCGCCCGGTACAATAATAATAATAATAATAATAATAATAATAATAATAATAATAATAATAATAATAATAATAATAATAATAATAATAATAATAATAATAAAATTGAAGGTCGCGTTAAACTAAAATTTAATGGTCATGAGTACCATGCCTTCTGCGAATTTGGAGCACGTGTTAAATAATGTGGATGAGACTGAGAAGTAATAATAATTTATCGCGATTCATGAACCACATGTTCGATGACATTGATATTTATTTAGCCATTATTTATGTGCGTGGTAATTGAGGACCAATTCTTCTGAATATTGAATTACTGAATTTTAGATGATCAACGTTGTGTTCATTCTACCATTTGCTTTTCCAAGTGATTGCCCAGATTCAATCACATTTCAATGACTGTCGAGCGTAACAATTTATCAGATACCGTCGTCTGAATATTCCATGGACAGGATTAAAATAAAAACTTAAAACTAAATTCCAGAATTCGATTGTAAACGATGTAAATAATAATCGTGTATCACATGTCCGAATGTAGAATGAGTGCATTAGTTAGTGATATTTTCTGTGATTTATTGTAATGTGGTTCTGACCTGGCCACGTGTTCATCACGGTGGGCCCAGGTTGTTAATTTTATTGAAATTCTGCGTAAAGTTGACATTGATGTATTATTTAAAAACGAATAGGTGCGTAGTACAAGGTGTCCGGGTTAAAGGTATAATAATATAAAAGGTAATAACTTGAGAAGTACTTGAGATATTTACTTGCGGTTTGTTTCTACGAGTGGGTAATGTTTGTTTACATACCTAATAAACCTCGATATGGGCACCATTTGTGGCACGACAGACATCTAATCGGTATTCCATTTCTCTCCAAGTCTTCTGCAGCATAACATTTGCGATAGCTGCACGAATGCGATGACGCAGATCTGGTAGATCACGAGCTGGTGTCTGGTACACTTGATTCTTGACAAACCCCCACAGGAAAAATCAAGTGGCGTAATTTCCGGGCTTCTAGGGGCCAAGCAATTGATGGACTACCTCTCCCAATCCAGCGATCTGGGAACTCACGATTCAAGAAATCCCTCACAACTTCCGCATAATGGCACGGTGCACCATCTTGCTGAAAGATTACGTCACGAGGAAGTTGTGGCACAACATACTGCTCCAACATGTCTAGGTAAGGTGTTCCATTAACTGTAAGCTCCGCTAAGAATAATGGGCTAATAATCCTGTCCTTCAACAATCCGGAGCACACATTCACTTTCAGAGAGTCCCGTACCAACTCTATCACTACGTGGGGGCTGGGGGTTCAGATCCCCATATGCGGCAATTGTGCAAAATAAAAATGACGGTTCCAATTCAGTCGTGTGTGTGTGTGTGTGTGTGTGGCTTGTGCAACGCTAACATAAAATCAGAAGATGACTACATAATATGTGACGGAGAGTGTCGGAAACTTATTGATGATAAGACGAAAAAATGGCACTGTAGCTTGACGATACGGCATGTCTTAATAATGAGACTGAGTGTGTGTCTAACGTTAGCGATATAGATCACATGATTAGAGATATTCATAAAAGACTTTCAAAACTTGAGGCAATAGAAACGGAACAGGGCGAAATTCAAAAGGCAGTGTTAATTTGTGCGGACTCGTTCGACGATGTAAAAGATTCTCTTCGTAAAATTACAGAAGACTTCAAGATGGCGATGTCTGAAATCGCAATGTTAAAATGCAAGGTAAGTGATCTTGAGAAAGAACGTGAAATAACACAAGCAGAGGTGGTAAAATTAAAGACAGAAAACCAAGAATTACAACAATATGTTATTTATTATTTATTTATTTATTTCATGCCTTCATTTGTGGCGAAGTTAAGGCTCACGGCCCTCTATTACACTTAACCACATATCTAATAAACTTTATAAAACAGAATAATGAAATAACCACATATCTAATAAACTTTATAAAACAGAATAATGAAATAATTTAACAAAATATAAATCCTAACCTCATTCATTCTTCCATTCATACTGCCATTCATACAAGCTGGTTATACATTTAATAGGTAATCTCGGCAAGACCGCTTGAAAGAAGCTAAGGAAGTGCAATTCCTAACACTAACTGGAAGGGAATTCCATAGCCTTGCACCAGACACTTGAAAGGAGCGGTTAAATGAAGATGAGCGATGCACAGGAATTGAGAGTGTCGTAGTGTGTTGTGTTCATGAGAGGAGGAGAGTAAATTAAACTTTGAGGATAAATACTGGGCTTTAGATTCATTCAGCAGACGAAATACGAGAGTAGCAACGTGAAAATGTCGTAGTTTATCGATTTTTAACCAGGAGAGAAGTTCATAATAGGGGGATATATGAGTTGAAAATTTAATTGAAAATATAAACCTAATGCATGAGTTCATTGCCCTCTGTAATTTTAGTGTCTGTTCCATGGTGGCATCTATCATTACAATATCACAATAATTAAGTATGGGAAATATGAGGGTCTGGATAAGTTTAATTTTTGAATTTTCCTACAGATGCTTGTTATGTGCTCACTCCAATCTAGTGTGTCACTTATGATAATTCCAAGATTTTTTACCGACTTCTGAAATGGTATAGCTACACCACAAAGCAAAAGTGAAGGCAATAATTTCTTCTTAAGGATATTTAACTGCCTTTGTTGCCCTATTATAATAGTTTGTGTCTTTTTAGGATTAATTAATAAACAATTCTTATTAGAATAGGAGCTAATCAGATTTAAAATGGAATTCATCTGATGAATTCCAAACTCAATATCAATAGCTTTACAGTGATAATATATTTGTAGATCATACTTACAGTTACTGAACTGAGAAGATATATCATTGATATATAGAGTAAACAGAAGAGGTCCAAGCACGGATCCCTGTGGGACACCTGTTTCCTTCGTCTTCCAGTCTGTGGTCATGCCGTTTATGACAACACGTTGTCGCCGATTGGAGAGGTACGAAGCAAAGAGCTGAATAGCAGAGGGACTCAGATTAAATCTTTGTAGTTTCGCTAATAATATGTCAATATTTACTGTGTCAAACGCACTACTGAAGTCAAGTAGAATAAGTATAGTCACTTTCCGCTCATCTATAGCTCGTCTAATGTCGTCTGTAATTCTTAGCAGTGCCGTCCCTGTGCTATGTCCTTTCTTGAAACCAGATTGGAAGGGGTCACGCAGAGAATATTTTTCAGATATTGTTCAAGTTGGCTATAGATCAATTTTTCTAGAGCTTTAGACAGTGCTGAAAGAATGCATACAGGACGAAAGTCGGATGCTACATTAGCTGGTGACCTTTTTGGAACTGGGACAACTTGTGTATCTTTCCATTTTGTCGGAAAATGACTACGGGAGAGGCATGCATTAAATAAGTCAGTAATAACCGGCAATATTATATACATAATGTTAGTAATAAAGAAAATAGGGATTTCATCAGCCCCTGTTGCATGAGATTTAATTGAAATCAGTACTCGTCTCACTTCAGACTCTGAAACAGTTCTAAATTCGAAATATGGACGACCAGATGATTGTTGTCGTATTATAGACTTGATAGTGGCCTGCACTATATCGTGTTCAGGAGTAAAAACATCTGTTGAAAAGTGTCTATTAATAACGTCAACCGGTATTTCTGGTTTAGCATGGTTCACAGGAGGCCTTCCAATACCTAATGAACGAAGTTGTCGCCAAGTACTACCAGCGTTTATCGTTTATATTATTGGATAGACGCCGGAAGTAATCGAATTTCTTATTGCGGATAATTTGTTTAATTCGATTTCGCAGTACACGTTATTGTTCAAATGTGTCAGCTGATAAATTTCGTTAGAAGAAATAATTTGGAAATTCACGGCCTGCCCCAAGTTCAGGATGTAAATCCACTTTCAATGCCGTGGTAAATCCCTCGTTGTCGAAGTGATATCGATGCATGTCATAGACTACCCTCCAGAAAGCCTTAACGTCGCCTACGAGAAACATAAGGCCGGGGAATACAGCACACTAGACTCGGCTTCGAGATACTTCCGACAAGAGCCGCCAGAGTTCTCTTTACCGACCCGTCACGCCCGCTCATTACAACACGTTCCAGTACGAAAACCTATAAAATTCATTAAAACTAGCAATTTCAGAAGACACCAAAACAGATGTGAGATAAAAGATAGACCAAGATTAGTTGTATGACTTACTTTCTGCAACGTATTTCTTACACGTTGCTTAAACGAAATAAGTAATTCACGAAAGAAGCAGAGACGTCTATTAGCGAGTTTGACACTTCTTCTCGTTTTCTTTAATTCTGCCGATAAACTGATCGAGATTGTGGTCATAAATAACTTTGGGTTTAATCACCATCTTATAAATTATCAGATATCCTACCTTTTACTCCACACATCTGATGTTGCGACATTCGTACTGAAGCCGCTGTTTGGAGAGAGATGTTATGCCCGTTTCGCCATTAGAAAATCCTATATAATTTTTAGCATCTTCTGATGTGGTACAGTTAGGCAGTGCAAGGATCTCAAATCTATAGTCGGTAGGTGCTTTCCTATGCCAGCGTATTTCACTTTTTCTTCCCGTAAGATTCAGCTTGTTGTATCAGGAATAAAGCTCCTAAATGATCATTTGTACCATTATTTTGAAATTGGTTTACTTTTTTGTCAAGTTCACATACCTTAAATCATTATTCTGATTTCATTACCACCAGGCGAGTTGACCATGCGGTTGGAGGCGCGCGGCTGTGAGCTTGGATCCGGGAGATAGTGGGTTCGAATCTCACTGTCAGCAGACCTGAAGATAGTTTTGCGTGGTTTCCCATTTTCACACCAGGCAAATGCTGGGGCAGTACCTTAATTAAAGCCACGGCCGCTTCCTTCCAACACCCATCGTCGCCATAAGACCTATCTGTGGCGTAAAGCCACTAGCATTACCGTATCCTACTTCTCAATATAAAGACTGTTTTCCCGAATCTGGCATCTGAAATTTCATCAAAATATATTTAGATTTAACAAAAGTTAGATACTCGTAGCATTTCCTTGACACACAAACGCGACTTGTAGGTACTTTTTTTTGTTTGTGGGTGACGTAGATCAGTTATATGCTGAAGATATGGTATGTTCATCGTTATCGGAATCAGAAATTTTACTAAATTTTGATGGAATACGTCATTTCTTGAAGCTGGAGCCTTATTTCGTTTGACACTTTTCTGTTGTGAACAGGATATACACTAAAAACAGAAGGTAATTAGTTGGGGATATGCTTATACTGAAATCTGATGTATTCAAGTGCAAGCTACAATAGCTCGTCTGCATTTCTCTCTCAAGACCGACTCCAATCCTCAGACCGTAATATAAGAAAAACATGGCGGCCGAAGTAGCCGAATTGCTGGTATTGGCTACCACGAAAATATCACGTGCATTTTATATAAACGGCCGTAATTTAATATGATAAATGTAACATCGTAAGGAAAATCACTTTTACACGTATGAAATCGCTTCGCCAACAAGTACGCATCACATATAATCAACTAGAATCACATATATTCTACTAGAAAAGAGACCAACAAGCTGATTATTTAGACATTTCAATTCGTCAAATAACGTTTTCTCTTAGATTTCACTTCGCTGGATAGATGAAAATACGTGATAAAACTGTTAAAATGATATTTCTAACATCATTTTGAATGTTTCAAAATAAATTAAGGTGCAAAATTCCTCGATTTATTCGCTCTTATGAGAACTGTGAAACACAAACGTAACTTATTGCCTGAGTTTTGAAGTGGTAGATAATTTCTTAAATTCACCACCCAATGAATGGGAATTACACCCGAAATCATAATGTTATTCGTTTTACGTCCTACTAACTACATTTTTTACGGGTTTCGGAAACGTCCAAATGCCGAAATTTAGTCCTGCAATAGTTCCTTTACGTGCCAGTAAATCTACCGACACGAGGCTGACGTATTTGAGCACCATCAAATACCACCGGACTGAGTCAGGATCGAATCCAGCAACGTGGGATCAGAAGGCCAGCTCCTTAACCGTCTGAGTCACTCAGATCATTGCTAGTTTTTTGCTAATTGCTTTACGTCGCACCGACACAGATACGTCTTATGGCGACGATGGGGCAGGAAAGGTCTAGGAGTGGGAAGGAAGCGGCCGTGGCCTTAATTAAGGTACAGCCCCAGCATTTGCTTGGTGTGAAAATGGGAAACCACGGAAAACCATTTTCAGGGCTGCCGACAGTGGGGTTCGAACCTACTATCTCCCGAATACTGGACACTGGCGCACTTAAGCGACTGCAGCTTTCGAGCTCGGTGTCACTCAGATCAAGTACACCCAAAATGATTTTGTTAACATGATGTTAATATAATGTTGACATATGGCATAACAGCACTTCACGCAATGATTGTAACCTTAGTAATGAAACGTTCAGACACTAAAGATATAGCCTAATAGGTTTTTACCCATTAAATAACATGAGTGGAAAAACTCTATTGACTAAACATTGATATTTAACCACATGCACGAGCTTCAGTTCGGCACAGTCTGCTTGATAACTGATAGCCACAGCATGAATCGGAAGGTGTTGGTAGTGTAAAACCCTACGTTACAAACCCAACTAATCACTCTAAGTCACTATTTCTTTTGTGTAACAGTATACAGATTGCTCCATCTGTCACACTTATAAGTTTTGTTATACTCCAAGATCCAGCCAAACATTTCCGCAGGCAAAGCACAGATTATTGTAAAATACACTTGCTTCTAAATCACTAGACACTTTGAAGTACATAGACACTGACGGAATAACACAATATCAATTATATTCTATCTAAGTTAATATTTTTCGAGGAACACGAATAGTTTGGAAGTAGAGAACTAGATTTCCTAACCTCAGACCTATTCTCAAAATGATGTATGCACGCTACGGTTCTGCCATGGACTTCAAAATAATCACGATGTATATTCCTAATCGATTTCTCTTCTAATGTTCTATTTCGTAGGAAACTTAAGAATAGTTGTATGAGAGGCATTGCCATAGTTATACTAAAAACTGGTCCTCCTAGTGCACTCATGTTTTTTAATGAGTACAAATACAATCAAAACAAGCACATTCTCACATTACTGCGTATAATTACAGATCCTATGTACCCACCGACTCATATAAATACACTCGCACACTTATATTCTACAAAGAAACTAACATTTATCGTCAAATTTAATAAAATTACACCGACTACATACGATAACAACAAACCAAAACAAACCCACATTTCCAACAATTTCGGCTACTCGATTCGCCATCTTTGAACGATCGAGAGTAGCATTAAGGTCTGAGGATTGGAGTCGGTCTTGTCTCTCTTAACCCTAGAGATGGGCACTATCGACTGATAACTATCGAACTAGTCGATAGTTTAAACTATCGTAACAGTCGACTGCTTTAAAAAACTAGTCGACTGAATTCAGTCGCACTCCCGTCACAGCGAATGGAACTGTCGGTTTATGGTCACTTCGGACATGTAATTTATAATATGTTAACTTTATAGGTACCTACTTAATATGGCGATTTTCTCTTGTCGTTTATGTGCTCTTTATTTCGTTCCATATTTGTTTATATTAATTACGTTATTCATTTATCATAACTATAATAATAATCTAGAAAATACAGTAGTACAATAGTGTGTTTGGCTATTCTCATATATATCTTGATTGTGTACTAGCCTACAGCAACAAGTTTTACATATTATTGTTAGCATTGTTCAGGAATAAAGCCTCATTGTCGTCTTTCTACGTTTCACTGTCCATTTAGCACCAAGAAAGGCCATTCGTATGATGTTGGTTCGTATTAAGGGCATCTCTATATTTGTTAGCCCCGTGTACGGACGAGTGCGTAAACCGGATTTTAATCTGCGCAACTGTGAATTCCTCGATAGTGTGATTATATAATCCGGGATTGGGGTATGTGCCCAAGGTTCAGTACTATTGTGGCATTTGCCAGGAATGAATGTACAAACCCCCATGGAAAACTGGTATCCGCTGTCCGTGAATGGAATGCGGAACTGGGATATCCAGGTGGTGCAGCTTCTTATTCCTAATGTGGAGCGGAGTGGACTTCTCAACTGCGAACGTGGGTCCCTTTGAATAAATTTGTAAATCACTCAATATAACATTAATTTTTTTCTAATGGGTGTCTATACAAGTGATTTCTAATTATTGGTAAATTGCGTTAAATTGAGTCAAATTCATAAAAGTACGACTCTCCACTTTTGACACGGAGAGTTTCGACTGGAAACATTCGAATATTTTTCATGGAATGACTACTTGCGTGATATGAATACTTTCATTCGACTGTTCAGTCTTCTCAACAGGAAGTAATGAATACTTTTGTTCGACTGAAAACATTCGACTATTCAGTCGATAGTTCGAAGGGACTATCGCCCGAGTAGTCGATAGTGGTTTTCAGTCGATAGTGCCCATCTCTACTTAACCCGCACTCCGAAGGAAAATTATGGAAGGTCACATGGGGTGTCTAGTATCAAAACCGGTCAAGTCACAAAATTTACGAAAATGAGTTAAAGTTATCAATTTGAAGTAGAAGTATAGCACTATCAGGTGAAACAAGAATATGTTTTAAAATTGCCCATGTCTTCATGTTACAGAGCACTGAATTCTTGGTCGTGCAATAGAATGGGCCAAGTCATGCAGGCAGTGAATTCATAACCGGCCATGTCATGTTGCAGCATTATTGTCTGAAATCTTGTGTTGTTACATTATGCAACAATGTAATAATATCAGTAGGGAAAATCGTTCCTTATCTATATATATAAAATTGGATGTCGGTATATTTGACGTTAATAGACTCAAAACCTACTGGACCGAGTGCGCTGAAATTTTCACAATTTGTTCTTATTACAACTCAAAGGGATTATAAAGTGGTTTGAACGAAATCGATAAGGTAGTTTTATTATTATGAGTAATTCTATGTAATTTTATTAAATTGCAAAGCCGCACCAAGATTGGATCGACTTGATGGACAGATTGTCGCTAGGCGACAGCAGCTTACGCTATACCATGATAGTCCGCTAAATGAAATGGCGTATGGTTTTTAGTGCCGGGAGTGCCCGAGGACATGTTCGGCTCTCCACGTGCAGGTCTTGTGATTTGACTCCCGTAGGCGACCTGCGCGTCGTGATGAGGATAATATTTGCTGTATATAGGAGGATGAAAACACGCCGCATTGACTTACAAAGTACCTTTCTTGATAGGAGGTACATTCTTATGCCTATTATTTTGAAATAGCAATCCAACATACCGTGATCGAGATGTACTTTCATGTCATAGTACCAACATTGATAGGTCTGCCCATTTTGAAGAATGTAGTTGTGTATTAGACGTGTAAAATATTTAAGAAACTGTTAAAATATAGAATATCAACAATGGAATGAAAAGAGTTAACACCCCCCTCCTAACGAAGAGCAACTGGGGGTTCCCAACGAGCAAAGGCGAGTCTATGTAATCTATAGGTAGGTACCGTATGTAGGTTATTATGTATTGCATCTCCTCCTATACCACTCGAGCGATTTCAACCAAACTTGGTACACTTTTGACTTAGTATCAGGAAACAAACCTCGTGGGGGAAAGACACCACAAGCACCCTTAAAGGGGGGCCTTGGGGGATAAATAGTGACACTCCGGATTTTAAAGTCCAATTTCAGTCCCCTTCGGGGCGGGAGCGAGGGGGACTGAGAATTAATAACAACAATAATAATAATAATAAGAAGAAGAATAGAAAATAGAGCTGAATTCATCATTTTCAGGGTGGCTGAGATGAATAGTGACACTCCGGAATTTGTTGAAGTCCAAGTTCATCACCCTTTGGGATGATAGGGACGAGGGGGAATGACATATATAAAAATAATCGGAAATTGTGTCGAATCCATAGTTTTCGGGGTCGCTGAGATGAATAGTGACACTCGAGATTTTTTAAAGTCCATATTCAGCACCCTTAGCGGCGGCGAGGGGGAGTGAGATATAAACATATTAATAATAGAAAATAGAAGTCGAACCATAGTTTTGGGGTCTCTGAAATGAATAGTGACACTCGGGAATTTTTTAAAGTCCAAGTTCATCACCCTTTAAGTGGGGGGCGAAGGGGAATGAGATATAAAAATAATCGGAAGTGACGAATCCATAATTTTCGAGGTCGCTGAGATGAATAGTGACACCCGCGATTTTTTTAAGTCCTTTGGAATAGCGGACGAGGGGAGAGCGAGATATAAACATAATCGGTAATAGTGCCAACACACAATTTTCGGGGTCGCTGAAATGTATAGTGACGCTCCGAATTTTTTAAAGTCCAAGTTCATCACCCTTTGGGGTGAGGGACGAGGGGAGAGAGATATAAAAATAATCGGAAATAGTATCGAATCCTTGGTTTTCGGTGTCGCTGAGATAAGTAGTGACACTCCGGATATTTTAATGTCCATATTCAGCACCATTAGGGGGGAAGGCGAGGCGGGAGTGAGATGTAATAATAGAAAATAGAAGTCGAATCCATAGTTTTCGGGGTCGCTGAGATGAATAGTGACACTCCGGATTTTTAAAAGTCCATGTTCAGCATTAAGAGATAAGAATTTCGTAGTGTTCCCTACTGAAGTGAGTTCAGCGACCTTGGGGGGAGGGGGGAGTGAGACATAAAATTAATCGAAAATAGTGTCGAATCCATACTTTTCGGGATGGCTGAAATGAATAGTGACACTCCGGATGTCGTTTAAGTCAAAGTTGAGCCCCAGTACGCAGGGTTGTGAGAATGAGTGAAGAAAAGAAAATATGCAAATGACCGAGATTTTGGGTGTTTGTATGCATGTTCCAGCATAGGTGTCAACTAAACTTGGTACAATACTAAATTTATTTAATAAATTCACACTATCTGTAAAAGATACTGCAGGGAAAAGACACCCCTAGAAGCCCTAGGAAGGGGGCGAAATATAATTAAAACTAAAAACGACCGATATTAGTGTTGAATCCATAGTTTTCTGGACTACGGGAGAGATTTCAGCCAAACTTGGTACACTTATGACTTACTATCGTGAAACAAACTGCGAGGAAGTATGGTAGACCCAGTGGCGGCCGGTCAGTACGTGCTACCGGGCTCCAGCACGTAGCTTGGAACTGTAAGGAATATTATTTATGTACAGTACAATTATCCTGGTGCCTTTTCGTTGTTTTGAGTACGATATGAATTTGTGTTTTGTGAAAATCAGGACGAGATCCGTCGAACACCTAGCGCCGTTCTCCCGGGGAACAAGGCTCGTGCTCATGTGAAGTGAGCCCTTGCCTGTAGCCTGAAGGAAGCAATACGCAGGCGCAGCCAAGCTTGCAACACTCCCCCTAGCCGGCGGAGTATACCGTAAACCGGGATCAACTTTCACTGATCCCGTTTATAGTTACTTCCTCTCCCGCAAGGGGGTAGAATTACTTGATGTCTCCTGCTACCCGGAGCGCAGCGAGGGATCCAGTCGGCCGTGCTTATGTTGACGTGGTAAGCGAATCTGCCACTAGAGAGTAGCATCGTCTGGGTTCGAAAGTAAAGCGTAAGTGGAGGCAATCTATCTCACACATGCTTATTAAAATATCCATCTTCCTTTTGTGTCAAAAATAAGGAATTCGTAGGTGAGTCAAAGAATCTTTGACTGACCCTAAATGTTATCCCGCATTACAATGTAATTTACTCTGGTGAAATGAAATAGCGTATGGCTTTTAGTGCCGGAAGTATCCGAGGACATGTTCGACTCGCCAGATGCAGATCTTTTGATTTGACACCCGTAGGCGACCTGCGAGTCGTGATGAGGATGAAATGATGATGACGACAACTCGTACACCCAATGATGGTTAAAATTCCAGACCCTGCCGGGAATCGAACGCGGGATCCCTGTGACCAAAGGCCAGCGCGCTAACCATTTAGCCATGGAGCCGGACATTTACTCCGGTAATAGGGGAGATCTCAATGAATCAGTTGGCAGCTCTTTCAGTTGCTTTGTGCGGTTTTTAATCTCGCAGTTATATTACTGGTGCGTGTTTTTTCTGTCATTGTATTAGTGCTAAAGTTTATACGAAGATTTATCAAATTATTTATCCACTGCAGTGTATATAAAGTGAAATTAAATTAGTGTTATTAGTGGGGATCTATATTCCCACGATTCTATTTGCACTGATGTAAGTTGCGTCATTAGGTTAGTAAAAACAATATTTCCCCAATGAATTATTTATCTCGTAGACAGTTGTCGAAGAATTCATCTGCTTCCAAATTAATGTTGTTTTTGTTTGTTCTGAGTTATAAATTGTGAGAAAAGTTGTATTATTATTATTATTATTAGTAGTAGTAGTAGTAGTAGTAGTAGTACCAAGTTTGAAGTATGCGTTGTTCATCATGGCAATATGCAGATTTAAAACAGCGTATTTAGCTTGTTTTCTTGTAGCACGTAGGACGATTTTTTCACGAGCCGCCACTGGCACGCTAGAGGTGGGGTGAGAAGGGATGAGATGTAAAATAATCGAAAATAGTGTGGAGTAGTGAGATGAATATTGATACTCGGGGCGTCGTTCTGTGTATGTTTCTTCCAACATAGCCCTCATACAAAATTGGTACACATATGACTTACTGTATGCATGTATGTTGGGTATTCAGCCCGAAGGCTGGTTTGATCCTCTTCAGCTCTGCCAACAGCTGTCATAAATAGCCTAGGCGTTACTGAAGAGGCGTACTAGGGAAATGAGGAGTGAGGTAGTTTCCCGTTGCTTTCCTCACTGAGCCAGCCGTTGCTATTACATATCAGTCTGCCAAGCCCACTGAAATGCATGCACCAACCGACGCTATGAGCGATATTTTCACACCATTCATAGCAGGGACTGGCTGCATAAGGAATGGTATTACTAGCATCACTCATACGTCAGTCACTTTCATATTGTCAAAGCCAAGGATGAGACTGAGACAGGTCAATGAAAGTAACAAATTTGATATAGCCCATACCAGAAGACATAGTGCACTGTAAACACTACATCTCGCCAGCAAACTATCTGAAAAAATACTATTGGGTAAAACACCAGTAGCACTCCTCGTGGAGGTGGTGAAATATAAAAGTAAACGAAAATGACTGATAGTAATGTTTACGAGTTCAGCGCCTCCTAGAGAACAAGGCCTGGCAATACGATTCGTGACGTCACGCGACTGGGCTCAGCCGTGACCACCACGGCTCAGCGCGAGTGGATAGTAGATGAAGCTAATTCCTTACGAAAATTGAAAAATACGCTGGTTAAAGTGCATTCTACGAATATTCTTTCTCGTAGACGCGCATATCGGAAGCGAAATGAGTAATATACCGTAATAATTAGAAAGAACAATTAAAAATGCAAAGAAGAATTTTTTAAGAGTCTTAATACTGAACAACTTTAATAATATGTTTATATGACACCTTCTTACGTATATTTAAGAGTCAAAAATGATCAGTTCCTTTTACAAAACGCACCATAAGACCTCTCTCTGTCGGTGCGACGCAAAAAAAGAAAAAGCAAGCATTTACAGAACTGAACTTGCTGATGAAAGATAAAAAACAACATGTAAGTACAGAAAAAGCTATTAAATAAAAATAATAACGTATAAACTACCTTACTTACAGTATATTAGTAGCAGTCCAGGAACATGCAAGCTGTAATGCTCAGTGTTGTCGGTCATGAAAACAGGTAAACATTTTTTTTACAATAGAAGCCTCACATAAATTAAGGGCGTGAAGAGCCCACACAATTTGGATGTTATGCAAAGAGAATGATTATAGTACATGCCAACAATAGTTTGTTCATCAAGTCATCAAAATTATATTCGCATTCCCTAGTGTAAATAAATGTACCTATATGATTTTGGACCCTGATTCAGATAACCAGAACAGGAAAAAAATTGAAATTCTTAAATTTGAAAAGTAGCATGCCAATTCTTATTACATTTGAACTGACCTTTAGCCAGACATTTTCTGAAATTGTTTTCAATTTAACTTCACCAGGTTGCTTAAAATTGAAATGGACATGAGGTGAACATTATATAAGAAAATATAAAAGGAAATCTCCATGAACAGTAATTGTTAAAATCCTAAGAAACCATATTAAGAACTTGCATCCCTGCCATTACATTAATAAAAAAGTAGCAGAACACACACTGAACTACTCATTTCACGCTTTATGAACCAGCTGCATTATATAGATATGACACACATGAGATCAATTAAGTAATTAATCCCCAATGTTTCACAGATGCATGTTAGATTCATTACATAACAAAAGCTGGAAGGAGTACTTTCTCCAAGAGGAAATTCATAACCAGAGTGTGAATAGGCTATAATGCTGGAAGAGGAAATTCATAATTGAATTCACAATTACTCAAACAGGAATGTTTACTACTGAAGGAACTTACAGTGATTAGCCCTGAATTCAGAGTTTACACATTCCCTTTGAATGGAATTCATAGAGGTTCATCAACTCAGTGATTAATAATAGTAATGTACTAAAAAAAATTAGAAAGCCTCAGCTTACCACAGACAAAAGGAAAGGATGGTTAATGATTTTGTAGGATATGTGCCACCAAGGTAATGAACCGTATTTGTTAAATGACAAAATACCTGTTTAACATAAAAGGTGCCCTCTCAAATGTAATATCACTCCCTGAAAACGTAACACCTGGCAATAAATATGATAAAATAAAAGTGCTCTTGTGTTATTACTGTATTCTCTTCTAAAGAAACTACTATGGAAAATAGAGCTACTAAATTTGTTCCTTTTCAGAGCAGTTCCAGTCTTGTTTTACAGATATTGAACTTAATTTTTCTTCAAATTCCTGGAAGTTCTTGAAAGAAACAGTACTGACATGAGCTTCATAGGTCTCTAAACTTTGAGCAAGAGCCTTAGCCAAACTTTCATTGTCTACTCGACAACGCCTATCGTCTGGAGCTTCTCGGTGGGCAAATGTGGTATCAGACAAGTACTCTGGGCAGTTTGGAAACTGAGAAGGAACAGCTCCTGAAACGTTTAGACCAAGTTAGAATGCATTCGCCTAGATATAAATGCGCTCGTCTATTAATTCATGGCACCACTTATTTCAGAGGACCATGTCATGTCTTAGATATATCTGGTTGATTTTAATATAAAATGAATAGCACACAAGGAGACAGAGAAAAATCATTGAACTTATAATAATTATACAGAACCTAACATGGTTGCAATAAACACAATAACATTGCTGTCTAGCCTGAACTATTAACCCACACTAAGTGGTACTTTTCCTCATGCGATATAATAAACAGAACTGGCTCACTTGCAGTTAAGGGTCCAGCATAGAAGGAATACTTGAAAGCCAATACCTTACATACCTTCATAATTTAGGCCCTATAAGTTTTCCCAGAATATCACTATACCCACAACAGTAGTCCTATGAAGTAATGTGAATACTCAGCACATTCCAAACTAAATGTAATAACTGGTCAATTCAATACAGCAAATGCTTAAATCAGTAAGATATAAATCACCCTAAAAAATCTACTATTTCATTCATCAATAGCAAAGATATAAGAGACCTATCCACAAACCTTTCACAAGCCTTGGATGAGATAAAGGTGCAGTAAATAATTTCCCATTTCTCTCATCATACATGCTGGTCGTCTTTTCAACCTCAGTTTTGAAATGGAGCTCGCACACCTACAACACAGGGCTCCATTTCAAGGACCATTCCACAACTTAAGTGATTGAATGATTGAAATCATATATAATACACTAATAACTAAGACTTACCTCTGCAGTTTTGGAAGGAACGAAATCATCCCGGCGAATCTCGTAACCACTTAGCTCTCTCCGAGTCGTCAGTTGGAAACGAGAAAACACTCCCTTTAGGGCCAGTGCGATAATTGCCCTTACAGTTTGGAACACTGCATTTTTGAGGCATCGTTATTCATAATTTGAAAAACAGTGATCGCAATTCACAACACACCATTAAAAATAAACTCAGTTCTAACCTCACGTGGTGGCCATGCCGGCACTTTAAACACAATTTATCAATATTAACAATTTATAAGTACTATCACCTTTAACTGAACTTACACTAATAGGAATATTAAGCGAGTGTTAACACACAAGACTCGATTAACATTAATATAATCGATGAAAAACACACATAATAGGGAAACGCGTCCTCATACACCAAGCAGCAACAAGCTAACTGAGTTACTGGCATGGGCCAACTTCAACATACGTCATCAGCTACTCTCATTCGTATTGCCAGGCCTTGTTCTCTAGGAGGCGCTGACGAGTTCGCTGAGTTGAACTGTGACACTCTGGATGGATAAGACATACTTCACCACAATTGGTATGGAGGTTGAGAAGGGGTGAAAATGAATGTAAAAATAACCGTCAAAAATGGGTGTACGTGGGTATATTCCAAAATAGCTCTCAACAAAACTGGTACATATATGACTTACCATCTGGAAAGAAAAATACTATGGAGATAAAACACCAATCCTCGCTGTGGGTGGGGAATGGGAGGGCATGACATTTTCCATTATTTAAAAATAATAGAAAATATTCTATATTAATGTCGAATTCATTGTTGTGACTCCCTGAATATCGTTTAAGTCGACGTTCAGACTCCACTGGGGCGGTACACTGAAGGGGGTTTTGTAGTGAATAGTATAAAATGACCGAGATTAGTGTTGAATCCACTGCGTTTGGGGTCTCAAGGCTGATTGGTGAGAGTCTCAATGACAGTTGAAATCTATACCGTGACTGATAAATACATGAAGTTATCACTTATTATCTTTTTGAAAGGATCAAATACTTCCCAATCAATTCGAGCTTCCATAAGGATAAAATTTTACTCAAAAATGAAATCATTTAAAACTTGAAATCAAACACATCTAAATAACTCTAAAACTATATAATAGATGGTAAAAGTCCATATCCCAGAAAGGAATTCTAAAAAAAATTTACTTTAACATAACTAACTGGTGATACTAATCTTAAAAGTAAACAACCTAAACCAACCGGGCTACGCCGGGTAGTACAGCTAGTTTAATATATTCTGTGAAGTCATAATATTTTTATTTTGTTCGTTTGCAACAATGATTTATGTATTCGCAGGCTTCTTACCATCATTTGCGCGAAAGCAATCCTCTTTCCTGTGTGCTGGTATCTTGTCATTATTGTGTAGTATAACGAGTATATTTTTCCGAGTGGTGAACTGAAAAAATTATTTTCGTACCTTGTCTTACAAAATGGAAATATCAATAGATGAAACCCCCCAGATCAAGTCCAAGAAAGCAAACAAGAGATACATCACAGTGGAAATCACAACAATGAAAGTGAGAGAGGTAAGAATAATATTTTATTTTACTACAGATTATCAAAATTTCTCGCATAAAATTCTGTTCATGTAAAAGGTGAGGTATTTTACAATAATGATCTTAGGAAGTACCAAAGTCTGTGTAAAAGTGAAAATCGCTGGCTCAAATGACACTTCACACAGTGATCAAAGGCATTACTCTTCCTGTCTCTAAAACAAAAGACATAAAATATCTCTTGCAGAACCACTTTGCCTCAACACGGCAAGATCATCCATCACTGCAGTTTTATAAAACTATAATATTAACAAGTGAAACAGCTTTCACTGGTCATGAGAGTTCCAACACCATCTCTGAAGTCTGCATCAATAGTCCACGTGAAATGCCAGACATTTTATTATAAACAATAGCAAATTGAAGACTTAAAATAACACTAAAACTAAGTATGTGTGAACAGTACCTTTCTTATTCATGATTCTATTAATATAAGTGACTATTATTGCTGATCATTATCTTTTACTGTGTTCAAGATCTAAATGACCTACAAACCTTTAGTGAGAGAAATACTACTTTGTATTCTTCTCAGTTTTCTGATGTTCCTCTTCATATATTATTATCCCATTTATGCTGAAGTGCTTTTTTATATTGCAATAAAGAAAAATAAACACTGTATCAATTTATTTTCATTTAATTGCCTTTTTCACAAGGTTTTGGAATTTAAATTTAATACAGTTTTAGAAATGCTTAAAATTACACAAAATTGCAATAAAATGGCCAAATCAAAATTTATATTAACAAAAAAGATGGGTTCATTATGAGTCAGATTTCTCAAAACAGCAGAACTTATATGAGGATACAACTATGAAAAAAAAACTTTGGGACCATGATTGCTTTGTCTCGACAAGTTTTTCATCCATATTGAAAAATATGACTTCAGTGACTTGGCCGGTTTAGATACTAGACGCCTCACATGTTCTTGCATTTTAAGCGGCATCCGAAGTATACAGAGGTACACAACAGTGCACACGACGGACTCTCGCCGACAGAAACAATACGCACAATAAATCGCATAAAATCAACACAACATCACAATAACTCCGTATATCACAATGTTAGAGTCCGCCAAGAGCAGAACAGAAACCTGACATCTAGCGGCCAAATCGGCCTTGGTCTCGTAGGCAACAGCCTGAATTCCCACCACCTTACCTTGTGAAATTTTGTAGCCGCCTCAAGAAAGAAGAATTTCTTTCGGCCAAGAAGATGAAAAACATCAAGTCAAGTGAGGTAGGCATTTAGGCTGCCCCTAGAACTGTCTACATAAACGAACACGTGACACCTTCCAATACATACCTACATAAACTGGCGAGGGACCTGAAGGGAGATAGTTATAAATTTGTGTGGACTAAAGACTGCAAAATATACGTAAGGAAATCGGAGAATCGCTGATGATCACGCATTCAGAACACCGCGAATATTAAACGCCTTCAAGGGAAAGATATTACGGGTACCAAGTCTATGCCACCCAGGCACATTGTTCAACCTCGAAATTACTAGTGATAGGACTACATTAAATAATCTTATAACAGGATACCCAAAACTTCCTCTAGGTTGCCATGAAGTCAAATTCAACTGTGCGGACGATTTCATTCAGCAGAAACCCTTGGTTAGTACGGTGAACTCGTGTCATAGTTCAAGTTCAGTCAATTTACTTAGTGAGGTTAGGATTTTGTACCTTAACACGATAAGTATCAGAAATAAGCTTGACGATATTCAGTTGTTATTCCTCATTGGTGAAGTGGATATTGCGGTTGTGTCTCAAGTTTAGATAACTAGCGATGAAGCTAAATTCTATAATCTAAGGAATTATGATCGTGTATTTGCTCATAGAGATTGTAGAGAGGGAGGTGGAGTGAGTATTTACATATCGCATAGTTGGAAAATAAACTTAATATCAAAATGTGAGTTGAATCATAGCTTGTTGTGGATTGAGATTTACAGATATCAGTTCAAAAGGGGAGGTTGCAATCACATTAATATTGCCGGATACAATCCTAACTGGAGTAGTGTCGCTCCATTCCTGTGTTCTCTTGAACAATTTCTCAGTCAGCCTAATAGGCCTAACAAGCTGTATTTTTTCCTAGGTGATGTCAATACTGATGTTTTCCAGTGACCAATTAAAAAGAAAGTACTCAATCTTCTAACTTGCTATGGTTTTGCTCAGTGGAATAGAACATATCCAACTCGAATAAGTGTCTCTGCTAGCATTTTACTTAACCACATATCAGTGAATAATTCTGAATTATGCTATACAGTATCAAATATTGATAATGACTTAAGTGACCATAATATTTTAGTTTTTGACATGCTATGGCCAAACCAAAACTCCTCACTCCTCACTCTAATATGTCTGCAATACCTAGTAGGTGTAAGGAGAATGAATCAAGCAATACCTACATGAACACTGGTGTACACTAACTGAGCAAATGTCATGGGATAGCGGAGCACTGATGTGCAGGTGTGTTGTCTGCGCACCACACGCCCCCTGTGCCAGCGGCAGTTGTATAGGAGACATTGTGAGCAGTGGCTGTGCATGTGACAGGTGTAACATGGAACATCGTCGTGAGCTGACACCGTTCGAACGGGGTATGGTGGTTGGTGCCCGACGTATGGGAAGTGCGATTTCGGAAGTGGTGCGGGAGTTCGGCTTCACACGATCAACCGTGTCCAGGGTGTATCGTGAATGGTTGAATGCGGGTGTCACCGTCCATAACAGACGAACGACCGGCCGTCCAGCCTCCCTCGATGACCGTGACCGGCGACATCCGAGAAGGATTGTCAATAGTGACAGACGGGCAACCGTGCAACAAATCATGGCTCAATTCCACACAGGCCGTGTTAGACACGTCTCCCAGTTGACAATCCGTAGGACCATGGGTTCTATGGGGTATGGGAGCCGGCGTCGCACACGGGTGCCACTGTTAACCCACCGTCATCGGGCACAACGACGCCCATTTGTCGCCAGTCACCCGGGATGGACACTGGAACAATGGCGTAACGTGATATGGTCGGACGAATCACGATTACAACTGTACCATGCCGATGGGAAGCACCGTGGATGGTGCAGACCACACGAAGCGATGGATCCCGCCTGTCTCGATGGTGTGGTCCAGGACGCTGGTGTCTCTGTTATGGTCTGGAGTACATTTTCCTGGTATGGAATGGACCCCTAGTTGTTCTGGAAGAGACTTTGAATGGTATGCGGTATGTTGAGCTGCTCGGAGACCATCTCCACCCAGTTTTGGCCTTCCAGACGGTTCAAGATGATAACGCGCCGCCACATCGTTCCCACGTCGCCCGGGAATGGTTCCAGGAACATGCAGCGGAGGTCCAACGACTGCCATGGTCACCCAGGACCCCCGATATGAACCCTATCGAGCATATCTGGGATGTCTTTGAACGCAGGCTCCGTGCCATGGATCCTGCACGCACGAACAGAGAAGCATTGGCGGCCGCTCTGCAAACGATTTGGTGTCAGCTGCGTCCAGAGGACTACCAGGGACTTGTAGACTCACTTTCACGGCGTCTCACTGCAGTTCGCAAGGCGGCCCCACACGCTATTAGGTGACTATCCAATGACATTTGCTAAGTCAGTGTACACAGGTCAGATACATATCATGCGAACAGTTGCCAAATAGATATATTGTGTGATTCATTCATTAATTAAAGGACAATTATACGAGGTGTCCTAAACTAAGGATAGCTAAAGTGATCCCTGTGTTTAAGGAAGGGAATAGACTAATTCCAAGAGATTATAAAACAATCTCAATTTTATCAATTGTTACCAGAATTATGGCAAGGGTTGTGAAGAAAAGACTTTTAGCTTCTCAAAACAAAAAGAATTTCTTCTATAAGGGGCAATATGGTATTAGGGAGAGGTCTAGTAACGAAGTAGCTACTTGATCTCATTACAATGTTAAAATCCAGCGTAGACAACAACAACATTGCAGCAGGCTTATTTATTGATCTTACCAAACCTTTTGATACTGCTGCTCCTAGTATTCTCTTAAGAAAATTAGAAAAGGCTGGAATTCGTGGTCTTGCGCTGAATTGGTTTCGAAATTACTTAACAGGACGAAAGCAACTTGTTACCGTGAATAACTACTCGACCTCTGCCAATGTGTCCCGCAAGGTTCCATACTGTCCTATTTATTTATCATGTATATAAACGACATTTCTTCATGTAATCTAAATGGCTATATCACATTATACGGGCAAAAGTAAGGACACAGTTTTAGAAAACATGCAACAGGACATACTCGCTCTCTTACATCGGTACCAGTGTAACAAACTGACAATGAATCTGCAGAAAACTAATTATTTCAAAACAGAAAATCCTTCACTCAAATAGTGACGAATTACTTATAAATAATACGGAAATAGAAAAAGTAAATAAAGTGAAATATCTTGGATTAATTATCGATGAGAACCTGACCTGAAATGATCATGTTGAATACATAATTAAGAAAATCGTCCCAGTTGCTGGGTTACTAAAAGACTTAGATATTTATCCCTAAACACGCCCTCCTACAAATTTATTATTCACTAGAACATAGCCATTTGCAGTACTTATGTGTAATTTGGTCACATTGTATAAAATCTTCCTTGAATGAACTAATGGTGATACAGAACAGGGCAATAAGGAACATATTTAACTTACCACTATACACCCCAGTAGAAGACCTGTACACTCAGACCAAAATTCTATCTCTCAGCATAATTACAGAGATTAATTCTGTCATACTAATGTATAAAATGAAAAGGAACATATTATTTCACAACACTACTTTAGTAACCAATTCAGACAACCACAGGTATCAAACTAGACATGCAGATGATTTGGCCTTGTATCACATCCACTTTTCAAAATATGGGAAGAACAGTTGTAAATACTCAGCAATTCAAGCATACAACAAACTTCCTGCTGACGTGAAAATTGCCCCTACTTTAATTTGTGCTGTCTCGTGCACAACTCATACTGCCAACCAGGAGAAATGTTTCTCAATAATTCGATGACGATGTACTACAATAGATTTATATGTAATGAATGTAGCTGTGCCGTACAGACATACGGCTTATCGAAGAGAGTCAATCCCAAATTAAATATCCTCACATGCGTTCCAGAATTAACATTTTGTTTGGGACTAGCAGTACTTTTAAGAGATAGTTACCTCTAGCTTAGTCTTTTTCAAATACTTTGAAACACCAAGTGCGGTTTGGTACCGTTCAGATTCAATATATTAATTAATCTAATAATAACTCGAGACCAAGGGAGTGAAACGGAAGTTCAATTAATGCTGTAATTAGCATCTTCTGTCGGGACGTGTTCGCGAGTCATGAATATTTCGTGTGCATTCCGTATATTTTGAGCCACAAAGGACTAATATTGAGTGGGTACATGCCCTTAATGCCTTTGCTGGCAGGACCTAGTGTTTACAGTGCACTATGTCTTCTGGTCTTGTCACTTTCATAGATCTGTCTCTGTCTTGTCCTTGGCTTTGACAATATGAAAGTGACTGTGGTATCAGCGATGCTAGTAATGCCAATCCTTATGCAGCTAGTCCCTGCTATGAATGGTGTGAAAATGTTGCTCATAGGGTCGGTTGGTGTATGCATTTCAGTGGGCTTGACAGAATATGTAATATCAACTCTGGCTCGGTGAGGAAAGCAACGGGAAACTACCTCACTCCTCATTTCCCTAGTACGCCTTTTCAGTGATGCCTAGGCCATCTATGACAGCTGATGGCAGAGCTGTTGAGGATCGCTGACGGACTGAACATACATGACGCACAGGTCGGGACTAATACTTGCGCGTAGGCTAAGCCAATCATTAGGATAAATATTGTGTACTCATACAAGCAGATCGGTGAAGAGGAGACCTTAATCCACAGCATCATTGCAGACTTTCCAGGAACGAGAAGAAGACAAGGATGGCCGTACGAGGAATCGACACTAAGACCATTTTACCTTCGCTGACCGCTGTCATGATGTGCTAAGGCGATCGTGACGCGGCGGACATGTGATCCGTGGTGAATGACAGGTAGCTGCAAAAGTTAAGTGATAATGTCCATATACACTGACTGACAGAGCAAATGCAACACCAAGAAGGAGTGGTTCGAAAGGGATGAAAGTTGGGAAAAAAACAGAGACGGCACGGACGAATAATTGATGTTTATTTCAAACCGATATGCAGGTTACACAATGCGCACGGCATCGACTCAGTAGGATGTAGGACCACCGCGAGCGGCGATGCACGCAGAAACACGTCGAGGTACAGAGTCAATAAGAGTGCGGATGGTGTCCTGAGGGATGGTTCTCCATTCTCTGTCAACCATTTGCCACAGTTGGTCGTCCGTACGAGGCTGGGGCAGAGTTTGCAAACGGCGTCCAATGAGATCCCACACGTGTTCGATTGGTGAGAGATCCGGAGAGTACGCTGGCCACGGAAGCATCTGTACACCTCGTAGAGCCTGTTGGGAGATGCGAGCAGTGTGTGGGCGGGCATTATACTGCTAAAACAGAGCATTGGGCAGCCCCTGAAGGTACGGGAGTGCCACCGGCCGCAACACATGCTGCACGTAGCGGTGGGCATTTAACGTGCCTTAGGTGACGTGGAATCATACGCAATAGCGCCCCAAACCATGATGCCGCGTTGTCTAGCGGTAGGGCGCTCCACAGTTACTGCCGGATTTGACCTTTCTCCACGCCGACGCCACACTCGTCTGCGGTGACTATCACTGACAGAACAGAAGCGTGACTCATCGGAGAACACGACGTTCCGCCATTCCCTCATCCAAGTCGCTCTAGCCCGGCACCATGCCAGGCCTGCACGTCTATGCTGTGGAGTCAATGGTAGTCTTCTGAGCGGACGCTGGGAGTGCAGGCCTCCTTCAACCAATCGACGGGAAATTGTTCTGGTCGATATTGGAACAGCCAGGGTGTCTTGTACATGCTGAAGAATGGCGGTTGACGTGGCGTGCGGGGCTGCCACCGCTTGGCGGCGGATGCGCCGATCCTCGCGTGCTGACGTCACTCGGGCTGCGCCTGGACCCCTCGCACGTGCCACATGTCCCTGCGCCAACCATCTTCGCCACAGGCGCTGCACCGTGGACACATCCCTATGGGTATCGGCTGCGATTTGACGAAGCGACCAACCTGCCCTTCTCAGCCCGATCACCATACCCCTCGTAAAGTCGTCTGTCTGCTGGAAATGCCTCCGTTGACGGCGGCCTGGCATTCTTATCTATACACGTGTCCTGTGGCACACGACAACACGTTCTACAATGACTGTCGGCTGAGAAATCACGGTACGAAGTGGGCCATTCGCCAACGCCGTGTCCCATTTATCGTTCGCTACGTGCGCAGCACAGCGGCGCATTTCACATCATGAGCATACCTCAGTGACGTCAGTCTACCCTGCAATTGGCATAAAGTTCTGACCACTCCTTCTTGGTGTTGCATTTGCTCTGTCAGTCAGTGTAAGTATGTTTCAGGAAATACTCGCACCTTAGAGTAGGGTTTATTTGAATACGCCAATGATTAAATGTCAGCCAGAGTGGCAAAAGTTTTGTTCATGTTTACTTAACGTTAAATTTAGACAGGGCTGGTGTGCGTGATTTAGCCCATTTGAAGTGTACATATTTAGCTAGATGGGAAAAAGGAGCAATGATAGAATAATTATTGATGGTTTTTGTTACGGAGATATCGTGGTGGTCAGAGGTGAAAGAAGGTGCGGGCATGAATGGCAAGATAGAAGGTTAATTTAAAAGATTAATTTAAAACTTTAAAATTAGGGTTATATTTCCTTCTCTTTTTTGTTTCTTTTCAAAGTTAGAATTCATAATTTCAGGTACCAAAGTTTGCTTACAAGTTAAGTGACAACGTTTAGAAAATCAGAATCAACAAATGAAAAATTAGCAACCTTGAGCTTGCAGCTCCCTAATTACCAATGTTGCTTGAGCACAATTCTCCCATTAAGAAACAGTGAAGGAGACGGGTCTCCCAAGTTCTTTTACATCAAAATCAGAGCTTCACAAGTTAATCTAGGAGACTACTCCCCGAACAGTTACATTACGAGAAGGAGCGCATTTGCTCAATGAAACTTAGGAATCTATTTCCAGACACAACCTACATTTTACAATTCAAGCAGTATGCACTGTCTTATGTGCTCAACAGTCTACACAGTGGTATCGAGTACACATTCTACCAGGCCTTTGTGAAAAACAACAGGATAAGTTACTGGCCCAAAAATCAAAATGGAGAGGAGGCGTACATTTACGCTCCTTGAAAATCGAAAGGAAAGTTTAAAACCCTATTTGGGCTTATGATCCGAAACTACAGAGGTTAAGCCTATACTTTTTTTGCTAGTGACTTCACGTCGCACTGACACAGATAGGATTGGCGACGAAAAGCCTGTACTACTGAGGTGACTAGATGGAGATAATATTTAAATTACAATATTTACAAACTAAAATAAGTTACAAAATCATAGTCACCCCAAAACCAAGTTGATAGGGAACCCAAGAGGGTATCACACTCTCTACTCCCTGATTTCGGCTTAAGTTCTTTTGACTTTTTTGAAATTTACACTTGAACTTGGAATTTACATTTCAGAAAATTCAAGTTCCATATTTAACGACAGAAAACCTTCCCCTCGAGCTAGGTTTCACTTAGTAAAACCAGGACTGCCATTACCTTGAGCTGATGGACTTCTCGACAATGGGCGAGGCATCCCCGCCTCCCTTTACAATCACGCACACTAGACTGGAGCGAAGAATAAGACAACGTGGTCGAAAATCTGCCAGCTTTTGGGCTAAGGCCGGACACACCCCCAATTCTTATTGGGTAATTAAATAAATACTAGACATAGTTGAAAAATAATATACACAATTTTCCATTGGCCGACATCTTAAGTTGGCGGGAAGAGATCGAAGAGTTGACAACTTTAACATACCGAAAACAAAGAATAATCAACTCACTGACGTAAACCTTAAAATAAAATATTACTTAACAATTTTAATAATTCCTCTTCACACCAGAGGGTATAACATCAGTTTTTAGTACAGCAATCTGTAGAGAAAAGTCCAAACGAATTGTATTAGTTGTTGCGAATTTCATATCTCAGATGGCCTTCTGCAAGGCTTTATTTTTGAATGAACAGGGCGGGCGTACCTCCCGGTACAGTTTTATTTGCATGATTAGTGTATTCTATTTTTCTTTTATGCCATTTTCATAGAGGTATATCGAATAGAGTTCCCTTAAAATTCAAATAGGATATACGCCCGCTGCGTTGGAATAAATTAAGACAGTTAGTAATATGAATTTGGTTACGTTTTTCATTGCATGTCCCATGGAATATTTCAGCAACTACAAGATGAGCAGTGACAATATGTCCATCGTTGAGTCATATTAGGATCATTCATATAGCAAGAAGGCAAGTCCGGGAACAGCATGGGATCGAACCACGGATATGCAAAGTGAGTGGTTTGGAATGCCTGAGGGATGGTTTTGGGGCCAAACGTATGCAATTAGGCGAGAAATGCTGTGTTATTGCTGGGAGCCATGTTTGTATACGCGATAATTACCCAGGTGTTCAGTTACTTAGAAAGGTGACGGCTGAGCGAAGATATGTGAAAGAATTTTGTTTCCTTGTTTACGAGAAGTAATGCGGGCGAAGCTGCCCAGCCATCTGGGGCGTCTGACAGCCGAGTGCTAATTTCCCCTCGTGTCGAGTGAAAGTAAAATTTATGAGATTCCGTTATGTTTCCCAGACATATGCACTTCCTTGCCTGTAGTTAGAGTTTTGCTTACCAAACAGGTTGTTGATTGTTGGATGCGCTAGTGAGTGGTTGGCCGTTCCAAGAGCTCTGTATTATCTCAGTGATATAGTAGTTAATAATTGTAGAAATTTAGCAAATTTTGTGTGATACAATTAGTTCCACAAATATCGGTGTTTAGTGTTTGGTCTTTATTTACAATTTTCGCACTGAGTAGTTCCGCAGACGTCGTTAGATTACAACCGGTAATATAGAACTGCGTGAAAGAAGAAATACTTCCTTCTTTCTAATATTATTATTAAAATATCAGTAGGATTGTTGATGAAATACTTATAAAGACGGGATATTAAAACAGTCGTAAATTCGGCAGCGGTGAACGCATTTGACAGGGTATTTCAAATAGCAGTTCAACGCTTCCACCTATCACGAAGGTAATAACTACTTTAATAAGTTCAGATACATTTTAAATTTTGTTTAAAGAAAGAATTTCAACAGAATATGCAGTATTTCACTGGCGAAATATTTAACAGTCGTATTGTTATGGATTATTGTCGCTCTTCGTATTCAAATACTGGCATTGTCGGCTACAGTCGTGAACAAAGGGTGTAGTGTACCAAGAAAATAGAAATCAAAATCAGCTGATTCTTGTATTCCGATCATTTGTAGTTTTGAGTAGGCAGTTATAGTATCCGTAATTTATATTTCACACCATCGATCTTCCAGTATTTTTCAGCGGTTAGCTAATAATCAAGTTCCTATATCCCAATAATTGCAATTCAAGTCCCTGGCGTAAATTAGGCAGAAATTCTTTTGAGTAATTATTGTAAACAACCTCATATTTTTCAGTATTTAAGGACACTTTTATTCTCCATCCCGGGGAGTAGTGAAAATAATAGTAATCCATCATCTGTAAAGATCACATAACCACATTTCAGTTGAGCATTGTAGTGTCGATACGGTACTATTAGATAGTATCTTGCCTGTTATACTCGTGTGTATTTTTGTGCAAACGGCAGGTTTCATTCTTTACAGCATAGTACGATAAAGTAGTACTAATATTAATCTGTATACGTGTTTAAATTTGTTGGTAATCTTTGAGTACCGGAAGTTCTTGCGAATATCTAATTTAGGCCTAATTGGAATTTTCATGTCTATTTGTGCTTAGTAATAAGCTAGGATCCGTCTGAACGTAGTTTTAACATTATTGCAGTATAGTATAGTAACGTATAAGAAATTAGAGTGCCTATTGTATTATTTTCAGCAGTTTTGCGAATTTCGAACTTTAATGGTAATTTTCTTTTCTGTTTTTGCTTGGTAATAACTTGTTGTAATTAGAATACGTCTGAACGTAGTTTAAAATTATTGTGGTGTAATATAATATCTTATTAGAAAATAGTGTGTTTATTCTATTACTGTGAAATATTTGTGTAGTATAGTACTGTATCTGTGGTGGGCCTATCTGTAGTAACTCTCTTACTAGAATTATGTTGTTGTAATTAGGGTAGACTTAACTGCAGTTAGGAATTGTGTAATTCTTGTGTATTATTCTCTGTTTACAGTAATTAACAGCAATTTTCATCCTGTTAGGGTCTTGTAGGAATAAAAAATCGTACAAGTAAGTAGTATTGTAGTGTAGTAGTAGCCTATATTAATGAACTATCCTAGACAATATTTCTTTCCTTTCCTTTTTATTTTGCACAGAATAAGTTATTTTTCCTTTTCTTTATTCAGAAAAGAACTGCTAAGAAGTGCAAATGTAGGAACTGTGGGTGTGGCCAGACATTAAGGAGTAGAAGGGAGGAGGTGGTGAGCTTGAGGGAGATACTCAGGATTCTCTCAGAGGACAGGAAAGAAAGTAGGCCTCGCTCAAATAATGTACAGGATACAGTAGGTGTAATAGAGGGATGGGAAGGAAAGGGGGGAATTGTAGAAGACAGGTGGTCTAATGTTTTAAGAAGAAGGAGATTGCAGGCTAAGGGCTCCATCCAGGATCAGAATTCAGGACAGGTGTATGTGAGAAATAGGTACGAATCACTCCAGGTAGAACAACCGAGGGAATCTGAGGAACAGGGAACTGTTGCTGGGAAGTGTGGAAGTAGGAGAGAGGGAAGAAGTAGGAAAAGGAAATGTGGAGTAGTGGATAGGAAAAGACAGGTGGAACAGGGTCATGGGATTGACAAAAGGGAGGAGGAAGTAGCTTCTGCACCTGTCAGGAAGGATAGGGCTGACCAGGAGGGGATCAAATGAGGTGGGTAGGGTTTAGGTCCTGGTCATGAGGGATTCCATCGTTAGATATGTCGGGAAAGTGTGTGGACGAAAGGGTACCAGGGTTGAGTGTTACCCAGGAATACAGTTAAGGCAGATGTGTTTTTTTTGCTAGGGGCTTTACGTCGCACCGACACAGATATGTCTTATGGCGACGATGGGATAGGCAAGGCCTAGGAGTTGGAAGGAAGCGGCCGTGGCCTTAATTAAGGTACAGCTCCAGCATTTTCCTGGTGTGAAAATGGGAAACCACGGAAAACCATCTTCAGGGCTGCCGATAGTGGGATTGGAACCTACTATCTCCCGGATGCAAGCTCACAGCCGCGCGCCTCTACGCGCACGGCCAACTCGCCCGGTAAAGGCAGATGTGTTGAGAAAAGTAGAAGAGAAGGAGGAGGGAAAGGAGAAGGTGGTAGTGTTTCACGTTGGTACTAACAACGTAAGGCAAGCTGATATAAGTACCAACATAGTTGGGGATATGTGGGACCTGGTAAATGTAGCACGGGTGAAGTTTAACGAAGCAGAGATTGTTATCAGTGGAATACTGTGTAGGAGGGATACTGACTGGAATGTGATTGGGGATTATAAAATACTATGAAGTGGGTATGTGGGAACTGGCAGTGAAATTTCTATATCCTAATGGGTGGGTAGGAGACAGGGATCTGCGCTCAGATGGCTTTCACTTAAACCGCAGTGGTGCATATAGGTTAGGAAATTTGCTTAGAAGGGTATAGGGACGTACATTCAGGGAAACGGGGTGGCCTAGGTTATCTGAATTTACCAAATGTCAATTCGGAAGGTAATGTGAACGACAAAAAGCATGACCGACAAATGGCAAATAAGTTAATAGGGGAAGGGAATCTGAGAAGTAATAGATGGTAAAACGAAGTTGTTTTTATGGTAGTTAAAATAAATGTGAAAGAAAGGTATTAAAATTAGGATTATTAGGCAGTACTATATGGCTGATAAAACAGGCATGAGGGAGTTTTTGATAAGTAAATATGACCGGTCGAAAATGGTAAATAAAAATGTAAACAGACTCTGGGATGGGTTTAAAGCAATTGTTGAGGAATGTGAAAATAGGTTTGTACCTTTAAAGGTGGTAAGGAATGGTAAAGATCCACTATATTATAACACAGAAGTAAAGAGACTAAGAAGGAGGTGCAGGTTGGAAAGAAAAAGAGTTAGAAATGGCTGTGGAAGTAAGGAGAATTTGAAGGAACCTACTAGGAAATTGAATGCAGCAAAGAAGTCAGCTAAGGATAACATGATGGCAAGCATAATTGGCGGCCGTACAAATTTTAGTGAAAATGGAAGGGTATGTATATATACAGTACTTTAAGGCAGAAACAGGTTCCAAGAAGGATATTCCAGTAATCATTAATGAACAAGGAGTGTGTATGCGAGGATATTCAAAAGGCAGAAGTATTCAGTCAGCAGTATGTAAAGATCGTCGATTACAAGGATAATGTCCAGATAGTGGAGGCGACTTATACTAAAGAAGTATTAAAATTTACCTATGACAGCAATGGCACTTACAGTAAGATACAAAAGTTGAAAACTAGAATAGCAGCTGGAATTGATAAGGTTTCGTGGGATATAGTAAAGACAATGGGTTGGGATATAGTAACATATCTGAAGTACTTCTTTGATTATTGTTTGCATGAAGGAACTATACCAGATGAATGGAGAGTTGCTATAGTAGCCCCTGTGCATAAAGGAAAGGGTTATAGACATAAAGCTGAAAATTACAGGCCAGTCAGTTTAACATGCATTGGATGAAAGCTTTAGGAAAGCATTCTTTCTGATTATATAAGACATGTTTGCGAAATTAATAACTGGTTTGATAGAAGGCAGTTGGGGTTTACGAAAGGTTATTCCGCTGATGCTCAACTTGTAGGATTCCACAAAGATAAAACAGATATCCTGGATTCAGGGGGTCAATTGGACTGTATTGCGATTGACCTGTCTAAGGCATTTTATAGGGTAGATCATGGGAGACTACTGGCAAAAATGAGTGAAATTGGACTTGACAAAAGAGTGGGTGACTCTGCTTCTAGAAAATAGAACTCTGAGAATTAGAGTAGGCGAAACTTTATCTGTCCCTCAAGGCAATTCCTCAAGGCAGTATTATTGGACCTTTATGTTTGCTTATATAAAAGATATGTGTAAAGAATTGGGATCACAGAGAAAGCTTTTCGCAGATGATGTTGTTCTGTACAGAGTAATAAATATATTACAAGATTGTGAGCAACTGCAAAATGACCTCGATAATGTTGTGAAATGGATAGTAGGCAATGTTGTTGTTGTTGTTGTTGTTAGTCGTTTTCGACTCTCCGTGACCCCATAGACAAAAGTGCGCCATTTCTTCCTGTCGTATACTATTTTCCGAAGTCTTTCTAAATTGAGAGCCGTGGCTTCCTTGATGCCATCAATCCACCTCATCCGTTGTCACCCTCTTCTCCTGTTACCATCAGTCTTCCCCAGCATTAAGGTCTTTTCCAGTGAATCATATTTTCTCATAATATGACCAAAGTACTTTAGTTTTTGTCTGAGTATTTGACCTTCCAGTGAACAGCCTGGGTTGATTTCCTGTAATATGGATCATTGTAAATACCTAGGTATTAATATAAGGAATGACGTTCATTGGGGTAATCACATAAATATGATTGTAAATAAAGGGTACAGATCTCTGCACATGGTTATGAGGGTACTTAGGGGCTGTAGTAAGGATGCAAATGAGAAGGCATATAACTCTCTGGTAAGACCACAACTAGTGTTTGGTTCGAGTGTATGGGACCCTCACCAGGAGTTTTCTCCAACACCATAGTTCAAATGCGTCTATTCTTAGGCGCTCAGCCTTTCTTACTGTCCAGGTTTCGCTTCAGTACATTGCTACATTCAACCTCAGTCCAGCTTTTGCACTTTCTTCTTTCACCTTCATTAGTAGATACTTAAGTTGTTCTTCACTTTCTGCCAACAGGGTGGTGTCATCAGCATATCTAAGGTTATTTATATGTATCCCACCAATTTTAGCTCCAATTTCTGTTTCATCTAATTTGGCATTCCTCATCACATACTCTGCATATAAGTTGAATAAGTAAGGTGACAATATGCAGCCTTGACGTACACCTTTCACAATCTTGACCCATTCAGTTGTTCCATATAGGATTCTCACCGTAGCTTCCTGATCAGAGTAGAGATTTCTCATAAGGCAAATAAGATGATCTGGTACTCCCATAGTCTTGAGTACTTGCCACAATTTATTGTGGTCGACACAGTCAAAGGCTTGAGCATAGTCAATAAAGCATAAGTATAGGTCTTTCAGGAATTCTCTTGCTTTCTCCTTAATCCAGCGAATATTAGCAACTTGATCTCTGGTTCCTCTACCTTTGCTGAAACTGGCTTGTTCTTCAGGTAGTTCTCGATCTACATACTGCCGAAGCCTATTTTGCATGATCTTGATAACCAATGGCATGATGACAAATGGGGTTAAAAGTCAAGTTGTGAGTTTCACAAATAGGAAAAGTCCTCTGAGTTTAAATTACTGCGTTGATGGGGTGAATGCTACCTTTGGGGATCATTGTAAATACCTAGGTATTAATATAAGGAAAGACCTTCATTGGGGTAATCACGTAAATATGATTGTAAATAAAGGGTACAGATCTCTGCACATGGTTATGATGGTACTTAGGGGTTGTAGTAAGGATGCAAATGAGAGGGCATATAAGTCTCTGGAAAGACCACAACTAGTGTATGGTTCGAGTGTATGGGACCCTCAACAGGATTACTTGATTCAAGAACTGAAAAAAAATCCAAAGAAAAGCAGCTCGATTTGTTCTGTGCGATTTCAGGCAAAAGAGTAGCGTTAAAAATGTTTCAAATTTTGGGCTGGGAAGACTTGGGAGAAAGGAGACTAGCTGCTCGACTAAGTGGTATGTTCGGAGCTGTCAGTGGAGAGATGGCGTGGGAGGACATCGTAAGACGAATAAGTTTGAGCGGTGTCTTAAAAAGCAGGAAGGATCATAATATGAAGATAAAGTTGGAATTCAAGAGGACAAATTGGGGCAAATATTCGTTTGTAGAAAGGGGAGTTAGGTATTGGAATAACTTACAAGGGAGATGTTCAATAAATTTTCTATTTCTTTGCAATCATTTAAGAAAACGCTAGGAAAACAACAGATAGGGAATCTGCCACCTTAGCGACTGCCCTAAATGCAGATCAGTAGCGATTGACCTTAAAAAAGATGAACAGCTGATCGACTTAAGCACGTGGAGCGACAGAGAGATGGACAACTGTGTCTGTATTAGGCGCAAGCCTACGAAGCCTGCCAATGTCGGGTACGATCCCCGATATCTCTGTGATTTTATGTTTGTCTATATATATTTTGTACACAGGTTTGTTCTATTTATATGTGTGTATCTGTTTTGTTCTTGCGTGTCTTGTGTTGTTTAAATGTGGGATTTTTAGCTCGATAGCTAATTTGACGGTAACCCAGTTCTGTCTGGTCCATTTTTTTGTGAGTGCGGACTCATACAGTAGAATCAGTGCTTTATTTTGTTGGGAGATGGTATATAGGAACCACCCTGCACCGATGTTTTATTATGTGTATCCGAATATGTCAGATTGTAAATATAGGTAGTTAGTGTATTAGTATTTCCGGAACACCATAAGAACGGTTGATATTGATGCCCAAGGCCAAATGGACTTAGGTACTTAGTTGGCGCAATTACACCAATATTTCGTAACACGGATCGAATCTCCATGTAAATAGACTTTGTAACTTTATTTTCGGGTCGTTGCCCGCTTTTCCTTTTATGTTTTCATTTTGTTGTCATGTATTTCATTTCATGTGCGAGTCACATTTTTACGACCGATTTGGGGTCAAGATTACTAATTTTCTCTTGGTTTACATATGGTATGAATCGCATTTATGTTTGAGGACAATAAATCCATTTTACCCCCTTATATATATTTCTGATTTCAAAACATGCCTCCATATCTCCTGTCCATGTAGTAATTAGTGTAAGTTTATTTGGAGATTTTCATACGGCCATTTTTCGGACAGCACCACACGTTCTGCCATCCCCATGAGTTAGTCGGACTTAAGGACAGGAAATGGTGCAATATATTCTGGATTTCATCTTGTAAATGTGCCCTTTGGCGTTGTATGTTACCAGGCGATAGAGGTTTTGAAACGCAGCGGGGTATAACAAGTCCTCCATGAGGTGAATGAGAATTTTATTTTGCGAGAGTTTTCAATTGGACAATGGGGTAACTCCCTGACAAGCGCGGAAATTGCTAGGATGCTTGTGTGGTCGATATTCAGGGGGAAGTAGCTTTCTAGCTGCTTCTTGGTATGACACTTTATCAATACACATGAGTTCTTATCAAAGTTTTTTCTATTGTGTAGGGCAATTTAGGGATCAATTAACGTGCACACCCTTACGATAGGTTTGGGAGCAATCTGTCGTTAACTGTTGTTACGGGCAGAGTCCATGGAAAGGGCACTTTTTATCGGTATGGCCACATCGTTGGCTTTCTTTGCATAGAATAGGAAAAAAGGTGCAGGGTTGCACATCCAAAAACGCACGATTTAGTGAAACCTGCTGGATTAAGCGTTCAGCTCTAAACACCACCTTAATGTGCACATAGTGTACATGGTCGTCAATAGATATTTTTCGATTTGACCTGTGAATAGATTTGACCGGTATTGGTGGTTTAAGGTTGTTGAGAAAATCAGCATCCGTTAGAGTTTCTTCAACTCCGTGAATAATACCCACTCGGAACACATGGGAGCTGGGGATAAAAGCTTTAAGTTGTAATGTTTTCAGAACAGGGTGACTCAAAAACTCCTTACCTTGCACTGCGTAATTGAAATCCAACTTTACTCTATTTACGTGCAGTAGCTTTGACACCAGCAATTTCTGCTCAAGGAAGATTCCTAAGGCCATTGGATGGAGGTTACAATAATTTTTAAATTAGTGGATTCTATGTAAATGACATAGGGTCCTCCTGTTCAACTTGTGAATTATGAGTAGCCAGATTAACATCACTAGAGTCGACAGGAGGTTGAATCCCAAGATTAGTCGGTAAGATTGAGTTGGAACTCGTATCCTCTCCCAATAACGGGAATGTTTTGAGGTTTAGGCGCCTTCCCGCCACCTATGTTTATAAGAACAGTGAAACACACCACACATGATACGGAGACACTGGTATATTTGCACACACTAGTATGACCTACATTGTCAGCTGTCAAGCAGGAACTATGTAACCAAAGATATTACTATAGAGTAAACCACACAAACATATTACATACCTGCCAACCCTTCCGATTTACCTGGAAACTTTCCGATTTTTAACTCGTCTTCCGGTTTTCCGATTTATTTTTTATTTCTTCCTATTTTTGACCAATATAACCTCCAGTACGGTCAGTACTCTTCCCCTAGGACGAATTCTTATGTGCTTGTGTAATTTATGCAACCTCGTTTTTAAGCATATTTATCGGCATTTGATGCTTTATTTGGCGGGCGGATCATCCATCGCCTTCGTGTATCGTATTTCCCGCTCACTACAGCAGCGTGTGCGCTGTTCAGGGACGGCAATCGTCCTACGAGTCAGAGAAGGTCATGCGCACTAGCGACCACTAGGGACTCCGTTGAGTTTGTTATTGTGTGGTTCGTGCGTTTTAGACCACGTGTTTTTTCTTGCGGTTCTGTGCTTTTCCCCCTGTCGAAGTCGTATGTTAATAATGTACGAGACATATTGATCTGTTTTGTATGTGGTAGTTTCGCATATTTCAGTGCTTTTGTGTTGATCAGTGTTCATAATTTTAATGACTTCAGTGTATTTCAGAGAGTTGTGTCAGTGACAGTTTGTGGTATTTTCTCTTCACGTGATGACTACAAAACATAACAAACGTTATCTCCAAGTGTTCAGGGATACCTATAAAACTGAATTTCCGTTCATTTTACAGTCTAATAAAGGAAACTATTGTGCATTTTGTTCCGTTTGTCGGTGTGATATTAATGTCTCGCATGGACGGAAAATAGATATTGTAGCTCACAGTGTCACACAGAAACACGAAGATTGTGGTAGCGGTCTCGAGAGGAACAAAAAATTAAGTAATTTTTTTGTAGGTGGGAAGGAAGATGATGCAGTCACTCGAGCAGAATGTTTCTTCACGGCGTTCATTGTCGAACATAACCTTGCATTGTCTTGTTCTGATCACGCAGGGCCATTCTTCAGAAAGATGTTCCCAGGTTCAGACAATTGCGAAGAAGTAAGCGTGTGCTAAAACAAAAACATCTGCCATAATTAATGAAATGGCCCGTGATGCAGTTAGTAAGGTGATTCAAACTTTAAAGACTGAATCTTTTGCGATTTCAACTGATGGTAGCAATGATAAAGATAACATTGCTAATTTGCTCCTGGATGTTCTGAAAAGATATGACGTTCCGATGGCAAACTGTATAGCTTTCAGCGCAGATAATGCTCCTGTTATGATGGGAAGAAAAAACGCTGTTGCTGCTAAACCAAGAGAGCAGTGCGAAAACATTATTATTATGGGATGTCCATGTCATTTGATTAATTTGGCTGCCATGAAGGGTGCAGACTCCCTTCCTGTCAAAATGGATTAGATGCTAATTGATATTTATTATTATTCAGACAAAAGCTCGAAGAGAAAAGATCATCTCAAAATGTATCAAACTTTGTACCAAATTGATGTTAGAAAAATATTAAAGCATGTGTATACACGCTGGTTATCCTTGGGGAAATGTTTGGAAAGATTGATTTCAGAGTGAAAGCCAATTCAGAGTTTTTTAAAGATGAGGTAAAGCTGTCCAATGGCACAGACACATCTCTGAAGTATTTCCAAATTCCCAAGCTAAAGGCACATGAAGATACAGAAACGGAACGTGGACCTTGTGTCAGTAGAGTACAAGACCAAGCTTCTGTTATTTCTGGAAAAAGGAAGGCTTAGAGTAGTTCATCTCCATCTGTGAAGAAAATAAAGGAGTCTAGTTGCACTGCCAGTATTTCACGAGGAGAGACTATTTCTTTTTCTGTCTTCAAACTTTAATAAAGCATTTTGCTCATTTCTGGTATTTATCATCCCTACTTTTGAGAAAACTAATAAAGTTCTTCAGTCGCAAGCACCTCACATTCATGTCATAAGATCAATGCTGACGGATATGTTGAAGGACATTCTGTATAGGTTTGTTAAGCCAGTGGTTATAAAAAATATCCTACAGTTTTAGACGTGGTCTATCACACGAGAGAATCAGATTTAGTAATTGGCTGTTCAACATCTCGTCTTGTAGAAAATCTGGCACCTGAGGAGAAGAAAAACTTTTATTTGCATGCCAGGAACTATTTTATTGCAGTTTGTGATTATATTATTCATAAATTTAATTTGAATAGTGATGTTTTTGTTAATGCTCAAGTAGCTCAGATAAATTCTTTGCAGACTTCTTCCTTCAATACCATAAAGTATTTTGTTTCAAAGTCTTCTGTTATATTGCCAGTGAAAGATGGTGAAGATGACCAAGAAGCAATGGATGCATTACAGTGCCAGTTTTGTGCTCTCCAAGTGGAGGATTTACCATTGTCTGTTGTGCAAGAAGAAAGAGTAGATTGTTCTTGGTCTGCTATAGGGGATATACGAGGTGCAGATTGGTGTTTCAAATATGACAGAATCGCGAAGTAATGCTCTCAATATTGACAATTCCACATAGCAATGCCGAGTGTGAAAGATTGTTCAGCCAGGTAAAAAAGACGAGGACACAATTCCGATCATCTCTGAATGACGAAAATCTCAGTAAACTATTGGTGGTCAAATCAAGTCTAAGTGGAAAGGGTTATGAGCAGCAGTATGACAGTGCATTGTTGAAGAGGGCAAAGTCAGCTGCCAGTTCAATGCTAAACAAGTAAACACAGCAGTCTCTATCACCTACATGTGTATATTCTTCACCATTTGGTAAGTTGTAGTCAGTTCTTGACTTATCTGTCTAAATGTTACTATTTGTATATATGTGTCATAAATGAGAATGATTATTAAGGTACGTTTTCTTGCAATCGTTTTTGTTTTCTTAGTTTAAGATTTTAAATGTAATGGTTAATTTGCATTGTAACTGTAGATATGTATGCCTTTTATCTTGTCCTCTTTTTACTGAGACCGTGGCGCAATACACTTGATGAAATCCAAGAATCTTCCTATTTTTAATTTCTAAAAGTTGGCAGGTATGCGATATACTGTAGATTTATTAAGAAGCACTAGAAGGAGCATTATAACCTAATACATAGAGCTGAGTCATACGATGTAATTAATTTTCACTATAGTCTCTGACGGGTTTCGCACACATTATGTGGTAGCGGTCACACTTCCCGTTAGACAATGAACGTATGCAGTCTTCGTTAGGTTGATGAAACCTGTGAACTGCATGTCTAGTTACATGTCTTTGTTCTTGCCCAGTCTCTGTCCATTGCCAATCTATCATTGCACTCGTGCCATAGAATTCGGGGTCGATGGCATTTCTCTTCCTCCGCCGTAATTCGAGATGGACTTGGTAGGGACCGCTAGATGGTGGCTTGAATTGCAGCCTACCGAGCTTGATAGCTGCAGTCGCTTAAGTGCGGCCAGTATCCAGTATTCGGGAGATAGTAGGTTCGAACCCCACTGTCGGCAGCCCTGAAAATAGTTTTCCGTGGTTTCCCATTTTCACACCTGACAAATGCTGGGGTTGTACCTTAATGAAGGCCATGGTCGCTTCCTTCCCACTCCTAGCCCTTCCCTGTTCCATCGTCGCCATAAGACCTATCTGTGTCGGTGCGACGTAAAGCAACTAGCAAAAAAATGAATTGCAGTCTCGAGACTTCTAAGAAGAAGCTTTCCCCTTGCTAATTCCAAGACAATCCTTGTGGGTGCATGTAGCCCAACTGATAGAGCTCCCTTCAGGTACTGTATCTTACTTTCACATTTTCTAATCGTGTGAGGTCGCTGTTCGTGAGCTGCTCCCATGTTAATTCTATTCCATATGACACAAAAGGTATTAAGAATGCCTTAAATGATGTCATTGTAGTAGTAAATGACAGTTTGGTGATATTTTTGATAATATCAATGGCTTTCGTGCCTTTTCCTACTCTCTCTTGAACGTGTATCCTATAGGAAGACAGGGCCGTTTACAGGTTGACCCTTGCGAACACCCATCCCCAGAATGCCCGCACTGGCAGCAACCAAAACATTACAGGAATGCAAAGAAAACAAGTGGAAGCTAACGTCACCTTTAAAGAAAAACACAACACAAGGACAAATGCAGTAGAGAGACCAGGGGGCCACAATCCGTGGAAGGAAGAGAAAAAAACTGTCACTGTATGGATAAATGACCACAAGAAAGACACGCACAGGTAAGTAAATATGCAAATTTAATTAAAAAGAAATACTCTGGACATCAAGAAAACAGAACATCAACGAGGATTAAAATTGAAATTTAAGAAAAACTTGACAATCTACCCTTCGGATCGACCAGACCTACATTTACTAATTGGGATCCAATATCAATAACTAATAAGCTAAACTAGCTTCCTTTAATGGAACTCAAGTAAATAATAACTAGGGAGTGGATTTTTATGTAATTACATATTTTTTTGCGTAAGTTTTAACGCAAGTTACGAAGTTCATTATTCCTATTGTACATCCCCAACTGTAAAAACTGAATCTTATTTCACATAAAAACACATATTTTCACATTTTTAAAATGTAAATACATATTTTAAGAAAATCTATAATAAGCACATAAATCAGCAATATTTGTTGATCAATAAAATTTAAAATGCTTCTGTGTTATAAAACAATGCTCATATTTTCATTTTACGATTACGGTATTGTTTTTAACAGTGTATTTAACATAATGTATCTGAATGTTTTGGCTATTTATGGACTTCCCTCCATAAGTTCTAAAACTTGCTGGTCACTGGCTACGTCGTTACATTTAGACAGCGATTTGATTTGCTGCACAAGATGTTTCTTTGCATGATGTCATTCCAACTCTTTATGAGTCAGCCCTCTCGGGTTTTGTTTATAGAATATCAGCGAAAGGCAATCACGGAGAAATAAGGTGACGTAATTCCGTTACGACATGGGAGACTCGGAAGAATATTGCGCCACCATTAGGTAGTGGAATTTCATCACTCCTAAGAGTAAGGTTAGCTGTTCGGGTCCATATATCATTCCCGTGGTCGTGTGATTTTGTATGGAATTATAAGAAATATTTCCTTCAGTGTCCGCTGCTATTCTTTTTATTGAAACAGTGATTCACTGTAAATGCGTGTGTCGTAACCTGCAAAATAATGCCAAAAGAGAAGTCGAGTACAAGGTCGCGTCTTCAACAATATGTAGCGGAATTTAAAAGCATTTATTTTGCCAACCGTGTGGTAAAACAGTACGTGCAGATCAACGTTCTCAAGTAGTCCAGCATTTGTCTAGAAATAAGCATACTGCGGCTGCTTCGCGTGTGTGTTCGCGACAATTACTAATAGCTGAACCAGCTACTTCAAATGCAGGCCCATCTAAATATTTCCAGTATTATTTAGATGTGTGCAGAGCATTTGTTTGCGCCGACATTCCTCTTGGTAAAATAAATAATCCGGGATTGAAAAATTTCCTAACAAAGTACATTAATTTTGAGCCTCCAGACGAATTCACATTAAGGAAAAACTATCTCCCAAAATGTTACGAAGAAACTTTACAGAGAATTCGGGCAGTATGTGATAGCGAAAAACTGTGGGTGAGCATTGACGAAACCACTGATTCAAGTGGCAGAAAAGTAGGAAATGTTGCAGTTGGTGTGTTGAAGAATGACAAAACTGCTTGCGAACATTCTTATTTGCTAGCATGTAAAGAAATGCTTGCTGCAAACCATGTCACTGTAGCTAGGTTATTCAATGAAGGCATGCACTTACTTTGGTCAAAAGGTATAAAATACGACCATGTATTGCTTTTTCTTACTGACAGTGCAGCTTACATGAAAAAGGCAGCCGAAGGCCTCTGTGTGAGCTTTCCGAAAATGATACACGTAACTTGCGTTGTTCATGCTCTACACAGGTTATTTGAAACTGTGCGGGCTCAGTATCCTCAAGTGGATAAATTAGTGTCTAATGGCAAAAAAGTCTTCGTAAAAGCACCCTCAAGAATCGATCTCTTTAAAGAGAAATTCCCGCATCTTGCGCTTCCTCCTCTGCCTATTGTTACGCGGTGGGGTACTTGGCTTAGCGCTGTGGTATACTACACAGACAATTTCGAAAGTTTTGCATCCGTTGTGAACGTGCTAGATAAAAACGACGCGTCGTCAATTGAGATTCTTCAAGAGATACTAAAAGACAGCTCTTTGAAAAATGATTTGGCATTTATATCTGCCAATCTAAGCTTCTTGTGTAAAACTATAGACATACTTGAAAAATCCATTAACCTGTTGTCCGAAACAATGAAGGAAGTGCGCGATGTTGAAAATAAATTAGATTCACTCCCGGCTTCGCAAGTACAGGGATTGTTAAAGGTCAAATATCAAAATTTGTTCAGGAAAAACAGAAGATTTCAAACAATGTGCCAAATTTCTAATGTATTAGAAGGTGCTCATGTTGGCGAAATTGATGGCGTTATTGTTGGTGACATTCCTCTCCTTAACTATGCTCGTCTGACTTCCTGTGATGTGGAGCGATCGTTTTCGCAGTTTAAGGCGTTCTTTAGAGATAATCGGCATGCATCTGTGGTGGACAAATTGGAGATGACCTTCGTTGTTCACTGCAATTCTGAGACTACTTCTAGCAACTAATATTCCAGCGTGCGATGGGTGAGTACGAACTGGTACTATTTTTTCAAAGATGATAGGTTGATTTTGCCATATTTAAACAAAACATTACCTTGAAAAAAAAATAACCATTCATAATATCTACTCTGGCATATCAAAAATTAATATACCATACAGCACGTTTCCATACACGGACATCATTTTGCCTTATGGAGCACGTTTGGTAGCACCATATTCTAATACAAAACATTATACTTATTTACTTCTTGAGCGCGACTAGTTATGTGATATTTAAAGGAAAATAATTTCAATTTTTTATCACATATTTTAAAGTTTCTCAGCACATAAAAAATAAATATTTTTCACATTTTTAGCACATAAAAATCCGCTCCCTAATAATAACACTCTTTGATGCCTTAGCTTTTGATTGAATCTATACAAATCATCGGTTCGGATTATCTAATGCTTGAAATCATGTGTTAACTGATAGTTTTCTATTCTTGAGAAATACATTAGGCAGGTTTAAAATCTTCTTAAGGTACTAGGCGAGGAGTTCTCCCAAGGGTTTTCGCACCCACTTACAAATAGAGAGAAACAAAGAAAAATCCCACAAATAAATCGGGCAAAATCAGAAAAATAATATCCCGAGGAAAAACAGAGACATAGTAAATTAACCCAATCACACTCAAATTATCTGCCGAAAAATCCGATCAAGCGAGATCAGCAATCAACATTACAACATCCCACCAGAAACATTAAATTAATTCTCAGCCAACATAAAATTCACCATGGCAACAAAAACAATGCACGCTCACCCTAGAAAAAGTAGAGCCAATCCCAATTAGGGATGCAACAATGCAAATTAGGGATCAAATAAAATCTGAATAGCAAGACCCCAGGGAAGAAAAAAAAACAAGGAAACAGAATAGAACAGGATAGGAAAATAACCGCAAAGTAAAACCTTATGAATACTGCCTCGCTTAGTATCCTTCGACAGCCCCTCTAGCAAACGCTTAAGTCATCACCAAGTTTTAAAAAGGAATAATACTACTATTAATTTTACAGTAACAATAAAATTTGTTTAGAATTTCAATTTTGAAATGTTCATAATTGTACAACAATATTAATTCATGGGAACTGATTTCCAACGTTAACACGCAGTGATAATTTTTGACGAACTCAAGTTCCAATTTGAGAGTTTCAGGTAAGATTTTTCATGTAACACATATTACGCGCCACAAGATGAACAGATGTGAAGCAAACAATTACGGTCTTGGCGGTGTAGTTGAAGTCTGAAGGCATACTTACGCCGATGAGGCAGACAAGAAAATTAAATCATTTAAAATATATACTACATCGGCGATGTTCCAGAAATAGATCAGGAGAAGAAAGGCACTTCAGGAGGGGAATGAATCTCCTAGTATCCATGTCTGAAGCGTGAAATAGGCGTCTGTTCGTTCACAGCCTGGGGAAGGATGCGCCAGAAAACTGCGGAATGGGTTACAGCTGACGTACCTTCAGGTAAGTTTCAAATGAGAAGTAATTTATAATCACATGTAGGAAAAGGGAGCAGTCCACATCTCGCAGGAAGATACCAGAAAATAATTTCTACGGAAATAAGTTCCAACACGAAAACGTCAATCAAGGAGACTATTTTGCCAGTTCTGTCTCGCTCTTAGCCTCCCGACCAGAAAGCACACGTACACCCGTACTTTATGACACACATACTTGCGGTGGTCCAGAAGTATTCTAAATTTTGGTGAAGAAGTCCATATGAGAAAACGACTCACCGAGTTAAGTTCATTTTCATGTACTGCAATAACACGGTTAAATCATGTCCCAGAAGCACCAAAATACATATATATATATATAGCTTTCATTTAGTTGGATAGTTTGGAGTACCGGTACTGAACAATTCGACCAACAATCTACATAATCTTCTCCACTGGACAGTAAGAAAGGTCTAGAGAAAGAAAAAGAAGGAACAATACACCATCAAGACAAGCGTGCAAGAGCATTAACGTAAAACTGTCGAACTTAATAATGAACCAGTGCAAGTGACAACGAATGAAATCAAAGATGTTTTAGTTTAGAATAGTTCTTAATTTGTATAATTTTAATCTTGACTAACAAACACAACCCCCCAACCCCACCCTCCCTGACCACTTAAGCGTCTCTTACTAACACATTTTAATTTAATTATGAAATGTTTTATGCTTTTTCACCTAAGCTTTAAGCGAAACAGCTGATGACGATTGCTAAGCAATCGAAACATGTTTTTAATGACATAATATTTAGCCGAAGGCTAAATAATAAAAAAAATCGATCAGGTGGAACATTTTACTTAGTTGTTATCTTGATTACAATATCGATACGGAATGAAGTGGACAGTATCTAATAGGGTTCAGCAAAAAGTTGACACTGAATAAGTAAGAACTTAATACAGTACCAACATCCTAGCGCAATAGAAGAACCAAGAGAATTACCTGGAAATACCAAACATCACTGTAAGAGACGCAGGACTAACAAATCAGATATTCATCAACCTTTTACCTACGCACAAACCAAATTTTCCGTCCATTATAAAAACAAATACAAACCAGAATGGAGCAACCCCACACTTACATAACTTGACAGAAGAAGAAAGAGGGTAGTGAGCAAATATAGCAATGTTGCTTTACCGTAATAATTTCCCCTTCGACCATAATCGCGAAGTGAAATTCGTAATCATTACGGACAATCCGTAATAGTTGGCACCTCTGCACCACCAATCATTTGTAATCATAATTTCTACTTAACATCAACAGAGCAAGGAATAAATTTAAATTACTTATTTTGTGGTTTAGAACATAGCAATCCTTGTGCACAATTCAGAATATAAATACACAAGACGGCACCTTTCAGACTGTGTATATACTGAATAAGCGAGTGACTTTACAGCTGACTGAGCCGTGCATGTGTATTAAAGCTACCATGTTAGCCTGCAAATAGCAGGTGACTTCCGTTCTTACAGTCAGCACGGCGGATGTTTATTCTACCAGGAGCTGCCTGTCGAGTGGAATCAAGTTTCAGGTACAATTTACTTCGTTGTGGAAGAGTGGAACAAGATGTCTTCGTCTAAGGACTGATTCACTTGACCTGTGATATCACCACCACTAGGCACCATTAAATGTAGCAAAAGGCCTTAGTCTGATGGGGATATCCTGAAGTGAAATGAAGACAATGAACTGCACCTGCCAAATCAAAACATCTACCATAAGTAGATATTTTCATTTATTTATTTACATATTTTATGCCCACATTGGAGCACTTAAATCAATACATTTGAGTTAATTTCTTCTTTTTCTTCTCCCAGGACTTTCTCATCCTCTCCGACGTGGAAGCCCTTTGTGTGTCCGATATAGTATTGTTTCTATTCAACTGTTTTTAGTTTGAGACTTATGCTTTTGTTCTTCAAAATCCTCCTCTCTCCTCTGTCTTTGATTTGTTGCCGAGTTATATCCAATTCTTCAAAATCATCCTGAACTTCTTTGAACCAATTATTATTGATTTTATTTTTCAAAAAATAATCAAATAGTTGTTTCAATATCCTGGTGTCTGGTAATCTTGACATGTAACAGAAAAAGGAAATTCTTCTTTTACGCATTGTAGATATCGATTCACACTCACAAGAGAATGATGTTAGGCAACAATCTCCACTGTCCATCAACTTGGTGTTTTTTATTAATAATTGTTCTAAGAATTCTTCTATCAGTTTTCTGTAATTTGTCGGTTGTAGATTTTACATTTAATTTGAATAAAGTTTCCCCAGCATATGTTGCCTCTGGTTTAACTATGGAATTATAAGTGTTTCAGCTTAGCGTTTATCGAAATAGATTTTTATTTTTAATAGGTTGACCAGGTAAGTCTTCAGGCTTGTTTAAATTTAGTTGTTCTGTGTTTTCTATTGCTTCTTTTTGTGTTCCATGTTATTATTTCCCCAAAATATTTGAATTTCTGAACAATTTTAATCTCTTCATTACTGTTCAGTTGAATAACTGGAAAATCAACTTTAAAAGTTGGCATCATTTCTGTTTTTTCAAATGAAATTTGTAATCACATTATTTTGCTATAATATTTCTAGTTGTGCAATTTGAAATTTAGCCTTTTCTATTGTATTTGCAAGTAATGATAAATCATCCGCAAAAGCAAGGCAGTTGAGTTTAATACTTCTACCGATCTTGATAGTTGTTTGGCATTTCTTGTTCCATTCATGCATAACCTTCTCCAATGCACAATTAAATAACAATGGTGAAAGTCCGTCTCCTTGTCGAAGTCCAGTTCTTATAGGGAATGATTCTGATAATTCACCTCTAAATTTAACTTTTGCCTTCGTATTTTTAACAGTCATACTAATGAGGTGAAGAAGTTTTTGGTGTAAGCCAAATTCTTTAAGGCTTTTTAATAATGATTCACGATGAATACTGTCGTATGCTTTTTTAAAATCTACAACTGTGATAACTAGACCCTTACTTCGAACTCTTTGGTGCTTCATTATCCATTTTAAACTAATGATTTGATCTGGACAGCTTCTACCTGGTCGAAATCCTCCCTGATATTCTCCAAGTTCTTGGTCGAGTTGTTCTTGGATTCTTGTGTATATAATCTTGGATAAAATCTTGTATGTAATATCAAGCACGGGTATCCCCCGATAATTATTTGGATCGGAGCGATCACCTTTCTTATGCAGCGGGTGGATTATCCCTGTATTCCATTCCTCGGGAAGCTTCTCCGTATTCCAAATATCAATGGTGTATTTATGTAGGTTTTGAATAGTAGATATTTTCATTTATTAAGTAGATTTGTAAACTGTTCCCCCTCATTTCTTTCGAAGTAGCATCTCTAGTCTGTTTGTGTAGAAAACTCTCTATTTCAGATTGTCATGTAGGGTTGTGGTATTTCTAATGGTGTATTGTGTTAATTTAAGTGTCCTATCCGACTACCGTCTTCTGCAAGACATATGGTCCAAAAGTAATAAGGATGAAGAATCACTTGACATAATATTCATAATCCCTTATGATTATATTGTGACTGGGCAAAGTTTTCAAGGGAACTGGGTAAGTGCATTCGCTGGATCCCTCCATCTCATAAGAACTACCATTGGTTCATCAGTGCAGTAATAACAACAGCTAAAAAGTGTATGCCAAGAGGATATCGAAAAGAATATATCCCAGGATGGAGTGATGAAAGTGAAACACTGTACCAACAATTCCAGCAAAGTAACGACCAAGAGATAGCGACAGAACTTTTGACCAGTTATCTCGAAGGCAGAAATGGACAGACACAGTTGAAAGTATGGGCTTTACCCACTCAAGCAGGGAAGCATGGAGCCTTCTGAGGAGATTGGGAGGAATTGGATCTGTATGCAGAAAACCTTCAGGAGTAACACCGGACCAAATTGCTTCCCACATCAAGAGCCTCCCGACAAGAAACATACCAAACATATTAGATGACAGCTTTGTGAATTGAAAAAGACATTATCTCCCTCGTCTGAATATGCACGTCCCTTCACAGTTTTAGACACTGACATGGGACTGAAGGACCTCAAACCTTTTAAGTCACCTGGTTTTGATGGCATCCATCCAGAATTTTTGATTCATTTGGGAGGATATGCTGAGAAATGGTGGGCAGAGTTCTTTACTGACATCCTGCTGACTGGTCAACTTCCATTGGAGTTCAAGAAGGCAAAGATAATTTATATTCTGAAACCTGGCAAACCCAGCAACAAGGTAGAAAGCTATCGACCCATTTTAGCTGCTGCTACAAACTTTTTGAAAGGTTGATGTATAACACAATAAGTAGCGCAATCCTATAGCATATTCCAGTTGAACAGGCAGGCTTCAGACCAGGACGTAGCTGCTGTGACCAAGTATTGTCTCTTACATCCTTCATTGAGGCAGGATATCAAATGAAGCTGAAAACATCTGTAGCATTTGTTGATCTTACTGCTGCCTTTGACACAGTATGGAGGGAAGGCCTTATCTAAACATTTCTTCGTATCATACCATGCAGAATGATGGCTCAACTGATTAACAACATGTTAAGTGATCGGAAGTTCCAAGTAATCACTGGATGCAAGATAAGCAAGGAGAGGAAGCTGAACAATGGATTGCCCCAAGGATCAGTTCTCTCACCATTATTGTTCAACTTATATCTCTCTGACCTTCCTGGCACTTCATCCAGAAAATTCTGCTATGCCGACTTGACTCTAGCTGTACAAGATCAGGTAATGGAGACGACTGAAGATATTCTGACCGAAGACCTGTCTTTACTGGTAAACTACTTCAAAATCTGGAGCCTTCAACCCAATGTGAGTAAAACAGAAGTGTCTTGCTTCCATTTAAATAATCGTTTGGCGAACGTGAAACTGAATGTTAGTTTCAGAGGGAGAATTCATCACAACTGGAACCCAAAAGACCTTGGACCGTACACTATCCTTCAAACACCACCTCCTGAACTTAGCACAAAAGTTGAAGTCTCGAAATAACATCCTACATAAACTGTGTGGAACTACCTGGGGATCTTCAGCAACCACTTTACAATCTTCAGCCCTGGGTTTGGTGTATTCAAGTGCTGAGTACTGTGCACCTGTTTGGATGAACAGTCATCATACATGGCTTGTTGACACCCAGCTTAATACCACAATGCGCATTATATCTGGCGCAATCACATCTACTCCAGTTCATTGGCTTCCAATGCTAACTGGTATAATGCCACCTGATCTACGCCGATGTAATGCCCTTATGAAGGAATTCCACAAGATCTCAAGAAATCCTAGTCTACCCCTGAATAGCGACCTTCCACTTCTGAATATTAATAGACTAAAGTCACGCCATCCAACTCTGCGTGATGCTGCTAACATGGATGCTACGGATTTTAAATATATTGTTGTTTGAGTCATCAGTCCAGACTGGTTTGATGCAGCTCTCCATGCCACCCTATCCCTTGATAACCTTTTCATTTCTACGTAACTATTGCATCCTACATCTGCTCTAATCTGCTTGTCATATTCATACCTTGGTCTACCCCTACCGTTCTTACCACCTACACTTCCTTCAAAAACCAACTGAACAAGTCCTGGGTGTCTTAAGATGTGTCCTATCATTCTAGCTCTTCTCGTCAAATTTAGCTAAATCGATCTCCTCTCGCCAATTCGATTCAGTATCTCTTCATTCGTGATTCGATCTATCCATCTCACCTTCAGCATTCTTCTGTAACACCACATTTCAAAAGCTTCTATTCTCTTTTTTTCTGAGCTAGTTATCATCCATGTTTCACTTCCATACAATGCCACGCTCCACACGAAAGTTTTCAAAAACATCTTTCTAATTCCGATATCCATGTTTGAAGTGAGCAAATTTCTTTTCTTAAGAAACCTCTTCCTTGCTTGTGCTAGTCTGCATTTTGTCCTCCTTACTTCTGCCATCGTTAGTTATTTTACTACCCAAGTAACAATATTCATCTACTTCCTTTAAGACTTCATTTCCTATTCTAATATTTCCTACATCACCTGCCTTCGTTCGACTGCACTTCATTACTTTTGTTTTGGACTTATTTATTTTCATCTTGTACTCCTTACCCAAGACTTCATCCATACACTCAGCAACTACGAGATCTTCTGCAGCAGTCTCAGAATAACAATATCATCGGCAAATCTCAAGGTTTTGATTTCCTCTCCTTGGACTGTGATTCCCTTTCCAAATTTCTCTTTGATTTCCTTTACTGCCTGTTCTATGTAAACACTGAAAAGGAGAGGGGACAAACTGCAGCCTTGCCTCACTCCTTTCTGGATTGCTGCTTCTTTTTCAAAGCCCTCGATTCTTATCACTGCAGACTGATTTTTATACAGATTGTAGATAATTCTTCGTTCTCGGTATCTGATCCCTATCATCTTCAGAATCATAAGTAGCTTGGTCCAATCAACATTATCCAATGCCTTTTCTACATCTATGAATGCCATGTACGTAGGCTTGTCTTTCTTGATTCGATCCTCTAAGATCAGACGTAAAGTTAGGATTGCTTCATGTGTTCCTACATTTCTTCTGAAGCCAAATTGATCTTCTCCAAACTTGTTTTTCCATTCTTCTGTAAATAATACGTGTTAAAATTTTGCAGGCATGAGATACTGAGCTAATGGTGCGGTAGTTTTCACACCTGTCAGCACCGGCTTTCTTGGGTATAGGTATAACAACATTCTTCCGAAAATCGGATGGGACTTCTCCTGTCTCATACATCTTGCACACTAAATGAAATAACCTTGCCATGCTGGCTTCTCCTAAGGCAGTCAGTAATTCAGAGGGAATGTCATCAATTCCAGGTGCCTTGTTCCTATTGAGGTCACTCACAGCTCTGTCAAACTCTGACCTCAAAGTTGGGTCTCCCATTTCATCAGCATCAACAGCCTCTTCATGTTCCAGAACCATATTATCTACAACCTTACCTTGATACAACTGTTGGATATGTTCCTGCCATGTCTCCTTTCCCTAGAAGTGGCTCTCAATCTGAGCTCTTAATATTCATACACCTAGATTTCCTTTCTCCAAAGGTTTCCTTGATTTTCCTGTATGCAGCATCTACCTTTCCCACGACCATACAGCCTTCGACATCCTTGCACTTCTCCTTCAGCCATTCTTCCTTAGCTACCTTGCACTTTCTATCCACTTGATTCTTTAATCGCCTGTATTTTTTTCTGTCCTCTTCATTTCTAGTATTCTTATATTTTCGTCGTTCATCAATCAGGTCTAGTATCGCCTGAGCTATCCACTGATTCTTAGTTGATCTTTTCTTCCTTCCTAACATTTCTTCAGCAGTCCTACTGACTTCATTCTTCATGACTCTCCACTCTTCCTCTATAGTGTTTCCTTCAGCCTTTTCATTTAGTCCTTGTGCAACATGTTCCTTGAAACAATCCCTCACACTCTTTTCTTTCAGCTTGTCTAGATCCCATCTTTTTCCATTCTTTCCTTTCTTCAATTTCTTCAACTTCAGATGGCATTTCATGACCAACAAGTTGTGGTCAGAGTCCACGTCTGCTCCTGGGAAAGTTTTGCAATCTCTGCCTAATCATAACAAAGTCCACTTGATACCTTCCAGTGTCTCCAGGTCTCGTCCACGTATACAGCCGTCGTTTGTAGTGTTTGAACCAAGTATTGGCAAGGACTAAATTATGATCAGTGCAGAATTCAACCAGCCAGCTTCCTCTTTCGTTCCTTTGTCCCAATCCAAATTCTCCTACTGTATTACTTTCTCTTCCTTGGCCTACCACTGCATTCCAGTCTCCCATCACAATTAGATTCTCGTCACCTTTTACATATTGTATTAAATCTTCTATCTCCTCGTATATTCTTTCGATTTCTTCATCATCCGCTGAACTAGTAGGCATATAGACCTGCACTATTGTGGTGGGCATTGGTTTGGTGTCCATCTTGACGACAATAATTCTTTCACTATGCTAGTCGTAGTAGCTTACCCGCTGCCCTATTTTCTTATTCATTATTAAACCAACTCTGCATTTCCCCGGTTTGATTTTGTGTTGATAATTCGGTAGTCGCCTGACCAAAAATCTTGTTCTTCCTGCCAACGTACTTCACTTATACCAACTACATCTAAATTTAGCCTATCCATCTCCCTTTTCAGATTCTCTAACCTACCACAACGATTCAAACTTCTAACATTCCACGCACCAACTCGCAGAATATCAGTATCTGATGATCGCCCCCTCTCGTGTAGTCCCCACCCGGAGATCCGAATGGGGGACTAGTTTACCTCCGAAATATTTTACCCGGGAGGAAGCCATCATCAGTACATCATTGATACAGAGAGAGCTGCATGTCCTCGGGAGTTAGTTACGGCTGTAGTTTCCCGTTGCTTTCAGCCGTGTAGCAGTATCAACACAGCCAAGCCATGTTGAGTATTATTACAAGGCCGTCCGTATCAGTCAATCATCTAGACTGCCGCCCTTGCAAATACCGAAAGGCTGCTACCCCCCTTTCGATGAACCATTCGTTAGTCTAGTCTCTCAACAGATACCCATCCGATATGGTTGCACCTGCGGCTCGTCTATCTGCATCATTGGGACACGCAAGCCTCCCCACCGCGGCAAGGTCACATGGTTCGCAGAGGAGGAAATCTCTTGATGAGTGGAAAAGTAGATGGGAAGCAGCAACAGATGTGCGCCTTCATACCTTCTTCTCAGGTCCCAGACTTCCAAGTGGATCCCACCTACTACACAAGACCTGGACTACCCCCTGAATAGAATCAGAACAGGACATGGCCGGTGCAGAGTCGCTCTCCATAAGTGGAAAAAGCTACCTAATCCAGACTGTGACTGCGGAGCTCCACACCAGACTATTCGTCATATCGTCCGGGAATGTAAGAAAGTTAACGAATGAAAAAGGTTCCACCTGATCGATACTTTCCTTTTTTATTATTTAGCCTTCGCCTAAATTTTTTGTCATTAAAACTTACAGTACATGTTTCGATTGCATAGCAATCATCATCAGCTGTTTTACATAATGCTTAGGTGAAAAATAGCATAAAACAATTCCATAATTAAGATTAGAAATTATGTTAGTAAGGAACAATTAGGTGGTGGGGGAGGGGGGGGGGAATATGTAATAATGTTATTTGTTTTACGTCCCACTAACTACTTTTTAAGGTCTTCGGAGACGCCGAGGTGCCGGAATTTAGTCCCGCAGGAGTTCTTTAACGTGCCAGTAAATCTACCGACACGGGGCTGTCGTATTTGGGCACCTTCAAATACCACCGGACTGAGCCAGGATCGAACCCGCCAAGTTGGGGTTACAAGGCCAGCGCCTTAACCGTCTGAGCCACTCAGCCCGGCTGAGAAAAATATGTGAAGGGTGGGAGGATGGGGGGCAGTTGTTAAAGATTAAAAACTTATAAAAATTTAAAAAAAACTATTTTTTAAAATGAAAGTCTTTGGTTTCACTCTATGTCACTTGCAAACTTGTCTTGGTTGTATACTGTTCCTTCCTTTACTAGACCTTTCTTTTTTGTATCTCGTTACTGTCCGGTGGAGAAGATATTGTTTATTGTTGGTCGAATTATTCAGGTTTCGTTAATTTGGATAGTTTGGAGTACGACCTGTAATCGGCAGAAAAAATGCGTCTGTTAGTTAAAATTACCTGGGGTGTGCTGCCTAAAGAAATTGTTTGCATTTTAAATAAATTGAAACTAAATTTTTTTTAACTTACCCCTATCCAATTGTTCGGTTAGACAAATTATAGTCGGAAATCGTTAAGTTGGGATGTTTGGTGTACGACCTGTAACTGGCAGAAAAGATGAGTTTGTTAATTGAGAATACCTGGGGATGTGTTGTCTAAAGGAATTGTTTGTACTGTAAAAAACTTGCGAACTTACCCCTGTCCAATTTGTTCTTGTTCCGATGTTTACGGGTTTCTATCTATCTCTGCTGTCCTCGACCTTGTAGTAGCGGTGTGACGAGGACGTTATGCTAGCTTGGTTTGGAGGGGGAAGGGGAAGTAAAGGCGTGTTGTCATTTGTTGTTATGTGCAGGGGCGTGCCTTCTATTTGTAACTTAGTTGCTTTGTGATTGCTTCCTACCTTTAATTGGGCGTATTTGATTGCCTCCTAATAATTCCATGTATCTCAATATATGTTCAAATAAGGGATTTCTTTGTTCGTTCGTTTCATTTAAATAGTATGTAATACAAACGCCAACCAGGCAGGAAATATAGCGAACACCTATCTAAAACTAAAGGTGAAAGTAGCAACAGCAAACAAAAATATAACTTTTCTTAAAGAATGTTTAAGGAGAGATTTAATACCTAAATTTATAAAAGGGACTCAAAAGAAAAAATTATACTCAAAATTTCATTCAGTAACTCAGAAAATGGTGAACCGAACTTGGATAAAAAGGGAGATAAAATTCTTGTAAAAAAAAAAAAAAAAAAAAAGTTCTCAACCGAGAATTATATACAACTCATCTTAAAGCTGCAGCAAATCTTTTACCGTTAGAATGGGATTCCTTCCTTAGACACAGTAGGGATAAAGTAGATAACTTAATGGAAAAGAAACACATTACAATAAATAAGGAATTAGATGATCTGAAAGAGGGTAAACCAAGAAAGGAAAACAGATTACAGTTTAAACCAACACTTGAACATAACAGACACCCACCCCCAGTTGAAAACCTGTCAAAGACAGTTTTCAGGGATCAAGAATTGCAAATATTAAGTAAGGGCCCGAATTATAACTGGCACACTCTAAATAAAAATAAGGAATTAACCCTCACCTTGGCCGAAACCGAAGCAGCAATACAAACCCTTCTGGTCGAGACATGAGAATGACATGAGATATGAGGCAAAGAAAAAAATCCCTTCCCTTATAAACGGGTCAAAGTAAAACCAAGAAATTACCAGAATAAACAAGGAACTACAACGCAAAATCAAACAAAGCGATGTAGTCGTAACTAAAGCAGATAAAGGAGACATTATAGTACCTAATTTTAGTTAAAACTGATTATATAGGAAAAAAAGAAACTTTCTTCAATAAGAATAAGTTTAAGGTCATAAGTAAAGTTCCCACCACACGAATTCAAAGAAACTTGAAAGGAATTCTTAAACAGACTACCTTGCTCCTAAACGAGCAAGAAGTACAAAGGATGATGTTAATATGAACCCAGGACTGCCTACAGCGAGAGCCATGCCTAAGTTGCATAAAAAAGATATACCCATTAGGCCAGTAATAAATTTCCGTAAGAGCCTCACATATAAAACTTCTCAATATATTCACAAATTTTTAACACAAAATGATGTTTTCTATTCTAATACAACCGTAAGAAATGCTAGTGACTTTAGCAAAATCATTAAAGAATTTAAACCCTTTCATATCACATGTTCATTTGATATAAAGGACATGTATACTAATATCCCTATAGAGAAAATGATTAAAATCATAAAAACTAATTTATTAGAAAACAAACACGTATACGTATACCCGAAATAGAGGAGTTTACGACAATACTGAAATTTGTACTCGACCAGAACTATTTTTTATTCAATAAGAGAATATATCAACAAGAAGGCCTCTCAATGGGGGCTCCAGCCTCGGGCATATTAGCTAATATATATTTGGACAACCTGGAACATGCTCGCATTGTAAAACACGTTAAAGGGCTAGACTTGTGGGTACGCTATGTAGATGATACATACGCTATAATAAACAAGGACCTTAACGATAGTCTCAGTATTGTGAACACCCTGAACACTCTAGACCCCAAAATACAGTTCACTATTGAAGAAGAGAAAAATAACTATTAATTTTTTAGATGTCACTACAAGTAGAAAAGGGAACCAATTTTACTTTGGGATACACAGAAAACCAACATTCACTCCAACCACGATCCACAATAATTCTTTGCATCCTGATTCACAGAAAAAATCTGCATATTACACCCTTGTTAACAGAGGCTTCAAAATTCCGTTAACCAATAAAGAGAGGAATAAAGAACTAACTTTCATTCGACAACAAGCCCTCCTTAACGGCTTTAGCTTAAAAATGATTAATGGGCTAATCACCAAACGCAAATACTAACAGCAAACAAGTTTAATTAAACAAACAGAACGAACCAAAAAATATGTGAGGTTCACTTTTAATAATCCAAACATTTACGCAATCACTAATTTATTTAGGAAGCACGACATTAAGATAGCGTTTTCAACGAACAACAACACTAGACACAGGTTTTTCAATCATAGCAGGGTCAATGAGAATAATGAAGGAAAGTTTCAAAATTCAGGAATTTACAAGTTAACATGTAATCAGTGCCAGGCCACATATATCGGGCAATCCGGATGCAACTTCGCGATAAGATACCAAGAACACGTTAATGCGGAAAAACACAGAAGGTTTTCCGCAATGGGTTAACATATGAAAGAGACAGGCCACAAATTTACAAATACCAATAAGGACCTTGCAATCATCAATAGACTAAATAAAGGAAGACTACTGAATAGTTTGGAAAGTATACATATATTTCTGGATAAGTTGCTTAATAAGGATAACAATTTAAATGAAACGAACGAACAAAGAAATCCCTTATTTGAACATATATTGAGATACATGGAATTATTAGGAGGCAATCAAATACGCCCAATTAAAGGTAGGAAGCAATCACAAAGCAACTAAGTTACAAATAGAAGGCACGCCCCTGCACATAACAACAAATGACAACACGCCTTTACTTCCCCTTCCCCCTCCAAACCAAGCTAGCATAACATCCTCGTCACACCGCTACTACAAGGTCGAGGACAGCAGAGATAGATAGAAACCCGTAAACATCGGAACAAGAACAAATTGGACAGGGGTAAGTTCGCAAGTTTTTTTACAGTACAAACAATTCCTTTAGACAACACATCCCCAGGTATTCTCAATTAACAAACGCATCTTTTCTGCCAGTTACAGGTCGTACACCAAACATCCCAACTTAACGATTTCCGAATATAATTTGTTTAACCGAACAATTGGATAGGGGTAAGTTAAAAATATTTTAGTTTCAATTTATTTAAAATGCAAACAATTTCTTTAGGCAGCACACCACAGGTAATTTTAACTAACAGACGCATTTTTTCTGCCGGTTACAGGTCGTACTCCAAACTATCCAAATTAACGAAACCTGAATAATTCGACCAACAATAAACAATATCTTCTCCACCGGACAGTAACAAGATACAAACAAGAAAGGTCTAGTAAAGGAAGGAACAGTATACAACCAAGACAAGTTTGCAAGAGCATCATGCTAAAAACTGTCAAATTTAAAAAATAACCAGTGCAAGTGACAGTGAAACCAATAAATTTTTAATTTTAAAAAATAGTTTTTTAATTTTTATAAGTTTTTAATCTTTAACAACTGCCCCCCATCCTCCCACCCTTCACATATTTTTCTCCCCCCCTCCCCCACCACCTAATTGTTCCTTACTAACATAATCTTAATTATGGAATTGTTTTGTCGCGTGATGCCACTACACCCTTACGAAGGGTTGGACTAAGAGAGAGAGATTTTTCACCTAAGCATTATGTAAAACAGCTGATGATGATTGCTAAGCAATCGAAACATGTACTGTAAGTTTTAATGACAAAAAATTTAGGCGAAGGCTAAATAATAAAAAAGGAAAGTATCGATCAGGTGGAACCTTTTTCATTTGTTAATTTCATTACAATATCGATATGGAATGAAGTGGATAGTATGTAAGGGAATGTAAGATTCGAGCCTATCACGGTGATGAAGATGACTTTCTGCTGGTATCTCCAGATGCTGTACGTTGGATTGAAAAACTTGATATTCAATTGTGAAGCACAAATTACTTTTGTTTCTCAGCTGTAAATATGTATGTATATTAGTGATATTGTCTTGTAAGGTTACCTAAAGTTTAATCTCCTTGAACCTCGTCCTCCTTTTGATGTTAGCAGAGGTATACATACCACTGTATGTGAACTTCTGTATTGTTTCCCCCTCCCCCTCGCTCCCTATTACTAGCGAGAACGCTGGGGAAGCCATCTTGCAGTTTTATTCCTGTCCTTGTACCAGACAGACGTGCCATGTAAGATTTTATTTTGGTCCACCCCTTTTGGGTGGGAATTTTGATATGTTTTTATCTTTTCTTCTATCTGTTAACGTAAATTGTGCTTGTACTGTTATCATCATCATTCAGGATTCTCTTTCCGACCTGGCATTTTCGCTGGTAACAGGAACTTATTTGATCATTCGTCCATGACTGACCCCTTTCCTAAAACACATTTTCTGCTGGTTCTTGTATTTAAGGTCAGTTATGTTAATTTAGACCTGCCATTCTGGGGGTCATCAAACTGAAAGTAGTTCTGCATCATTTTAAAACTTGGCAATTGCTAAACATGCCTAACAGTTCATCACCAACCACTCTGGGTGGTAAATTGTTATTGTTTTAAAAGGAGCTGAGAAAAATCAATACCAATCCGTTCAACGGTGTTTTGTCTGTTTTTAATTTCAATTTGCGGTCGTCTTGGCGACTATTCCTGTTAAAGATATTGATGAGATTGTTGATTTTACGCAATGACCGGTGAGTTGGTTGGTGACTGGCACGGATTACGGCTGGAATTTGTTGATCTGAGCTTGGCTTGGAATTTTGGGTTATTATTATTATTGGTTTACTTTAATTCCTTCCCCGGTATCTATTGATTGTTGGGGGTATCCGTGTTATCTCTCCTGTGATTTGTGTGTGTGAAATATTGAATTCGGCAGAAACTTCTGCGTATTCTGGAAATCTCTTACTGAGTTGGTGTGGACCCTTACGGTACCTGCTTCTCAGTGCTTGGGATGCCATTCTGGAAATTTGGCCTATGATTTTAAGTATGAAATATCGTATTTAGCAGAAATATCTGCTTACTCCGTTACCCTTCTGAAAGTTTTGTGATTGTATTGCCGAATTACCCCTGTTCTGCACTCCACTGCCTTAGTGGTGTGATTTTGGGAATTTCCTGTGATTTATTTCCTGATTCTGAATTTAGCTGTTTCCTCGTGCTAACTTATTTGGTACTGTACCTGGCCGGTACCGTGTATTAGTGTATTTCCATTGAATTGCGTTTTCGGGTTTGCTGTTTTCTGGGCCCTGTTCATTAATGCAGGTTGTTCTAGCATAACACCGTGCTAAAGATTGGATTCATTTCTCTCCTTGGTAGTTGCGATTTAAAGAAATTAATTATCTACTTCCTCCATCCTTCGATCTTGATTTCAAAAACCTTGACTTATTCTTCTTTTATTTATTGTGGTGTAATGTTCGTTTTGCGTTTTAATTAAATTCCGATATTTCTAAAATCCTCGGCTTATCCTTTCTAATATCTAAGGTCATGATTGCAAAGATCCTAAGGCACCTTCCACATTCTCACCTTTGAGGTGACTCTGTGGTAATTTATTTGGATATACTGGGTGCACAATCTTGGATAATCGCTGTGCACTGGGTTTCTTACTGTTATTGAACTGTCAACTGGCTGTCGCCTACTACGTTACTGAGTCTTTTGTCTTACTGTGTCATTGTATCTAGATTCTCTTTGGTGCCACCGTTACCTCGGTACAGTGTTTTAAAAGAGTGTATGTTGATTGTTTTGCTTGGGCACCTCTCTACGCTAAAAGGATTATTAACTAGGGAGTTCCTCTGAGTTTCATGTGGTATGTTTCCTAATCTGGCACCTTACAGTGTTTAAAAATGTTTTTATGTTCCGGTGCCCAACATCTTCAAGTTTGATCACTAACCTAACTAGTGCTGGTGGAATCCTAACCGTCACTGTGTATTTATATTAACCCAACCGTAGCAGAGTATCACTGTACATCGTAACTATCTGTAACTGATCTAGCTGTATCAAAATATAACCGACGGTCACTGTGTATCATTATCCTAACCTAACCGTAACCTGTACCAAAACAGCCGTCACACGAACTACTGTCCCTGTATTGCACCGAATCGGCCGTCACAGTCTATATAAGCCATACGCTAAATAAATAATTTGTATGTAATGAATATTACTAAATAAACCTTTATAATTGGCTTATAGGGATGATCTAGGTTACGAGGTTCTTGTCATCTAGAACTTTCCTTGTAAATTCTAGTGATGTTGATTAAGCAGTAATGAAAATCAACAGCCTGTATCCAGTCATTTCATCGGGTCAGGAATGGAATGAATGAAGCCCCCAGCTAGTGGCGAGGATAGGAATTGTGCCGGCTGCCGAAGCCTGCCATAATTAAGGAGTAATAATAATTCCTAATTTAATATGGGTAATGTTGAAATTACTCATTTGTGATGCACTTGGGTAACCCTGGGAAGTTTGAGTTGTTCATTGTGGATTTTGTAAATGCTCTGTTGGAAAATTACGGAAGGTTTTCAAAACCTATTCGCATGTGCTTTAGTGAGGATTGTGACAGAGTGTTTCATCCACATAAGATTTTAGGTGATGGTGTTTTCTTTTACCATGACCTCAGCGGACTTGGGATACTTTCTACATTGTGCCGAGTGGAAATAGAAATATATTTATTTGAAGTTAATTACAAGTAGGACCAGAGGTCCCTTTGGCTGTAACTAACTGCCACTTTAACTTGAATGTATCAACTACTATACACCACCTAATAAAAAGAATACATAAAAAGCGTAAGATACATTTTCCTACTGAGGATATAAGAAAAGATTAAAAACTAAACATCTGAGAGATTCCAATAATACTTTTACCATTTCATAAACATAAGACTATACTATCAAGGAAGAAGACATAAGAGAAACCTAAGAATTGTAATGCCGAGGATGAATTAAGAATAATACTGAGCATCTAAAATGTATCTGAGATTATATTTCATACTATTTAATTAATTTGGTGAAAATTCACTTACATGGCTTAGTAAGTGGAAAGGTAGTGGTTCCAAGACATTTTTTTCTGAGTTCCGACACTACATACTTTGCTGTATTTCATATGGTTTAAGATCATCGTATAATTGAGAGGCAGTGACAAGGAATGACTCACTGCACTTTACCGTACGAAGCTGTGGAACCTGAAGGGTGTTAGCTGTAAACCTATTGTCCTGGTCATGCACTTGACTTATGTGAACAAAGGACTTTGTCAAATATGAGGGAGCATTAGATTTTTGAATTCTCAGCAGTAAACAAGCAGTTGAGTATGATCGTCTATTCCTGAGTTTCAACCACTCTGCGGCTTTGTAGCAAGATGTTACGTGACAGTCTTTACGAATATTGGAGACGAATCGCACACAGGCATTCTGAATACGCTGGAGTTTGCTTTATATTTCTCTGAGATATCGCTGTAAATTACAGCGCCGTAATCTAAAACAGGAAATACCATAATTTGGATCAACATCTTTCTCACCGAAAAAGGAAGATACGACGAGTTTTGTCGAAACTGATGCAATATGCCAGACACTTTCTTGACCAAATGCTTGGCATGGAAGGTCCAGGACAGTGTGTTATCCATTAGAATTCCTAAATTCTTAACATATTCCCGATACTTGACTACAGAATCGTTTACAATTACTGGAGGAATGTCCCTGTTGAAAAGATTTGATCAATTTCTTCAATATCCTAGAAAAATAGCTAAGGTTTTGTTTTCATTTAATAGTAAATTACGACACATTGTATATTGATGTAGTATTTAAATATCTAGATTTATTTCACTAATACTTTCGTCAACACGATTCACAGGAAAATGGTAATAAATCTGTAAATCATCAGCTTACATATGATGTCTCGTGTGGTGTAAAACTCCAGGCAGATCGTTTATATACAGTGAAAACAAAAGGGGACCAAACACGGAACCCAAAGGGACGCCAGAATGTACACTAGACCATTTAGAGAAATTTTGTTTGTCAAATACTACACACTGAGATCTCTCTTTCAAGAATGCTTCAAAAGAAGAGAAAGCTGATAGAGATAAGCCCATTGTATATAATTTAGTCAGGAGGTCATGATGAGCTCTATCAAATGCCTTGCTTAAATCGAATAGTACCAGAAGTGTTAGTTCCTTTCTGTCCATTGCAAACTTGATATCATCGGCGACTTTGAGAAGTGACGTCGTAGTGCTATGGCCTGTTCGAAAACCAGACTGAAATGTGTTAAGAATAGAATGAGTATTTAAATATGAAGTGAGTTATTTGGTAAACAATCCTTTCTAATCCTTTACCTAATATTGACAAAAAACTGATTGGCCTGAAATCATCAAATTTTTGAGAAGAAGGAACTTTAGGAACAGGTCAGATAGTGGCCAATTTCCATACAGCTGGAAAGACTCCTGACTGTAAACGGCAATCATGCAGGTGAGCTATAACCGGAGTGATTATATCCAAACAGTTCATTAGGAGGGAATGTGAGATACCATCTGGTCCAACAGCCTCGGTATTCGTGTTCCTAAGTACTTTGAATACATCCGCTGGGTAAATGTATGAAAAGTGAAGGAGATTGTGTCGAGGTTCATTTGTGTTCATGTAACTATGAATAATTCAGGATATTCTGTGAGAATTGTTCACTGGTGAAATTTTAAAGAAATAATTGTTTTGCAATTCTGCTGGTATGAATGAGGAAGTAAGTTGTGAATTTTTCTTAGCAATACCTAGGGATTTTATAGATCCCCATAGAGCAGAAGGAGTTGATCTCTTACTGAACAAAGAATGCTTGTGTTTGACTTTGGCATATCGGATCGTGAGTTTGGTTTTATTACGTAAGATGCGAAAGTTTTCGAAGTCTTCAGGTTTCTGCTTTCTATTTGCCTTGCCCACGCAGAGATTAATTTCTTTATTGTAAACGTTATCCATGGGTTAGGTGGGTGTTTGGCTCGTATCACTTTTAATGGAGCATGTTTGTCGTACAACACAAAAAATTAAACTATTAAATTTGGTGACTTTTATCATCGATATTACGCTGAGAAAATACTTCATACCAGGAGTTCATCTTACGGATAAATTAGATAGAAGTGACATTCGATTATCAGTCGTGATTAATCTGACTGTTGAAGTTACTTTACGGTGCACCGACAGATAGGTCCATATGGCAATGATGGGACAGGAAAGGGCTAGGAGTGAAAAGGAAGCGGCCGTGGCCTTGATTAAGGTACAGCCCCAGCATTTGCCTGGTGTGAAAATGGGGAAACCACAGAAAACCATCTTCAGGGCTGCCGACACTGGGTTTCAAACTCACTATCTCCCGAATACTGGGCGCACTTACGCGGCTGCAACTATCAAGCTCGGTGAGGGACTAATGTGATCAGCTTCATTTTTCAGACGTCATACTTCGTAGTATATATAAAGCAAGATGTCCTGACTGACCGACTGATAATCAACGCACAGCAAAACCTACTGGAGATAATTGCATGAAAATTTGAAGATATATTCCTACTGTAGCTTAGATGCGCACTAAGAAAGGATTTTTAAAAATTCCTATTTTAAAGAGGTGAAAAGTGATTTTATATTTTTGTTGAATATCCCCGTTTCTGTGAAAAATATTGTACTTATATTCATTCAGATATTTCTTTTCATATATCATAAATACTATTTTAAAATAAATTTTTAAAATTCCGATTTTAAAGGGGTGAAAGGGGGTGATATGTGGTTTTATATTTGTGTTCAATATCTCTGTATTTTGAACAATATGGTACATATATATTTATTCAATCTTCCAAATTGTCTCAATGGAAAAGCAAATATCTTGCATTTCTTGAAAAGTCAACAGAAATATATTTATTTTCAAGATTTTCCAGATAAAATACTTCCCTTGCGTGCATGAATCTTTGGCTTTTGCCAATTAAAAATGGCCGCGGCACTTTCCAACATACAAGTGTACGCACCAATTCACTCCACGTCCGTGTATTTTAAGATGGTAATGAACCAAGTCCTTAAAGAAAATAAAATACAATTAACAGTACATAGGCCTACATATATGAATGTTTGTGAGTAAATTCATGAGATACTATCGTATGCTGTACTGATAGCGCAACGGTTAAGTCAACGGAATGCAGACTGCAAGAATGCAGGTTCGATTCTGCCTGTTGGCTGGTCTTTTTAACACAGGAATATTGTTTTATCAAGGAGAATTATTACAGTTTTATATTTTGTTAGTGAGATATGCAGCCGCTTACAATTTAAATGAATTGTTTCATCCGTACAACTGGTAAAACAGGCTAGGCGAAAGCAGTACCAGTTCTTCATTATGATCGTCGCGCGCATGCGTCATTAGCAAAACTGTCTAAGGTTCGAAGATATGTTGCTCATATTGACGAAGAAGAGACCGGAGGCAACTTGCATAATATTCTTGACCAGTAGGCCTAATGAAGTGAGTGTGATAGATGTGGTAGTGATTATTGTTTTAAGAGGAAGTACAACTAGGCAACCATCCTCTATATAACACTCAGAGAGAAAAAATGGAAGGGGTCCAACACTTCGAAAAATGAAGGTTTCGGCCAAAGGAAGACGAGGGCCACGAAGGGCATGAAAATGAAAGACTCCCTAGACCTCCATACGTAATACCGTCGGGGTCTGAAAAGAACAAGAGTTGACCAAGAGAGGTCGGATAAGATACAGGAAAGTGTTGAGCCTGGCACAAGTAACTTAAGTGTAAGCAATGCCAGAACTCAACTAAGGGCTCCGTGTTCGCCAGCCCACGCTCCCAGGTTCAGAGCCCTTTGGGCCCCTTTTAGTCACCTCTTACGACAGGCAGGGGATACCGTGGGTGTTATTCTACCAACCCCACCCACAGGGGGAAGTGTGATAGAACTCTTGAGCAAGAAGTTTAGTTTAGTTTAGTTATGTTTTATTTTACCTGGCAAGATTAAGGCCTTCAGGCCTTCTCTTCCATCTAACCAGGAACTGAAATATACATATACTGCATTGTATTACTTACAATAACTAGATCTAATACAAATTAAATTAATAATAATACAAGAATGGTGAGATTACATTAAGATGAAATGAATTAAGATTAAATTAATAAATTAAGATTAAATAAATCAGATATAAAAAGGGATAAATTCTTAAAACTAATATCCTACATGTAAAAAAAAAGGCAGTACATAAAATTTGATTTTAAAGACAAATCGGATAAGAATTTTAGACTCTCTACCAGGACATGCATAACAATAGAATGGTTGTAAGTAGCAGCATCAAGTTTACAGATGATCCTTACTGGTGCATAAAATGTCTCCAAAGTGCTTCCTTGTAAGTGCGAATAGCGCTTAACCCCCTGATATTTTCGGGAAGGAGGTTCCACTCACGGCAGGCAATTACTGTGAATGATTTATCATAGATGGCAGTTCTATGGGTAGGTAAAGCAAGGATGGAATTATTAGTGGATCTGGTGTTAAGACTGTGATAAGAGGATAAGTATTTGAAATATGAAGTAAGGTATATATATATATATATATTTCGTATGGCATGAGGATACATTGTTACAATTTGGTTATTAACAAATATGTACAATTACACGAAAAACAGTTTCATCTATACACACAGAACAAGTACGTAATAAACAAACTATATTTATACATTTGAGCTCATCAATATCTGCATTGCTGCTAAAGCTGAATGTCCAGTTTTGTTAGCCAACTCACAGCTTCATCACTGGCCTCGTGGATATCCTTTATTGTCCCACTGAATCTTCGGAGTGGGCACTCTGTGACGATATGTTGAACGGTCTGAGGCACGTCAGAGCAGTCGCAATAAGGATCGCTGGTAATCTTCCACTTGTGTTTCCAGAAGTTGCATCTGCCATGTTGAGTTCTGATCCGATTAAGTGATGACCAGATTTTTCTGGGTAAGTTGAAACCAGGAGGTTGCATAACTGGATCCGAAATTAGACCTAATCTGTCAGGGTTTGAAGCTGCCCACCCATAGCGCCAGGCAGTGTTAGTATGAAATTCATCTTGGACTAGCCTCTTTCCTAGTAACCAAGAAGGTTTCCTAGATTTCAGCCTGAGATCTTCACGTAGGCAGTCTTGATGTATTGGTAGAAGAGGATTGTCACAGCATTTAACCCATTCTTTCTTCAGTGCCATTTGTCTTCGGAGATGAGGAGGTGGAATATTTGAAAGAACTGGTAACCACTCCAAAGGTGTGGATTGGATGGTTCCTGATATAGCCCTCATTGTATCGTTTAACTGAGTGTCTATCTTCTTTGTATGGGCACTGTTGAGCCATACTGGGCAGCGGTATTCGGCTACTGGGTATACTAACGCAAGTGCTGTAGTTCGGAGGGTGGATGCAGATGGGCCCCAGCTTGTTCCTGTGAGTTTGTGCAGGATGTTATTGCGGGTTTTGATCTTGGCAGATGTTTTGCGTACATGTTCGCTGTAAGTCATAGATCGATCCAAGGTAACGCCTAGATATTTTGGATGAGGATTGAACTTCAGTATATGACCTCTGAATTGAACCTGAGGGACGTAATTAGCTTGTCTGTTGCTCAAATGAAAGCAGCTGACCTCTGTTTTTGTTATGTTTGGTTTCAGTCGCCAGGTTTTAAAATAATTATCAATTCTGCAGAGATCGTTAGTGAGTGTGGTTTCTGCTCCAGCAAAATCACTAGACTGGGCTGCCAAACAGATGTCGTCAGCGTATATAAACTTCCTAGCATTAGTTGAAGGTAGATCTGCTGTATATACGTTGAAGAGTAATGGGGCCAGTACCGATCCCTGTGGTAATCCGTCACTCAGTTTGTAAGTTTTACTTATGTTGCCATGTAGGTGTACTTCAATCATTCTATTAGCCAACATATTATTCAGCAGGGTGGCAAGCGTCTTACAAGGGATTAACTTCAGGAATTTGAGGATCATTCCTTTTCGCCAGACTGTGTCATATGCTGATGACAGATCTACGAACACTGCTACGGTCTTCTTTCGATCTTGAAATCCCCTCTCAATATGGGTGGTTAGGGCTAACACCTGGTCGGTACAGCTGCGGCTTGGTCTGAAGCCAGCTTGTTCAAGTGGTATGTGCTCTAGGATTTTGGCTGAGATTCTATTGTATATTACTCTCTCCAGTAGTTTGTAGCAGACACTTAAAAGGGCTATGGGTCTGTAATCTTCTGCATTGTCTCCACTTTTCCCTGGTTTAAGGATTGCTACTATTTTTGTTCTTTTGAGTATTGATGGTAGTTGTCCAACATGTAAGATATTGCTGTAAAATTTGGCAAGCCATTCGGTTGTTCGGGGGCCACAATGTATAAGGAATTCTGGGTATATTGCATCCAATCCGGCTGCTTTTCCTGACTTTATTTCTTTTAGCGCAGTTGAGATCTCAGCAGCTGTGAAATCAGAGGAAAACTGAGAGACTGCTTTGGCCTGGGTTATCCTCGATTTTAGCTCTTGTTGAATTCTTTTTGACTCTTTCTTATTTGTGCCGACTGGTTTTCTTGTCAGGTTAACTAATCTGTTTGCCACCTCGTTTGGTTTTATCTTAGAGCTCTTGGGACCGAATTTGGGAGTGCTGTTGCCAAGTTCCCTTAGAAGTGACCATGCTTTTCGACTGGAATGTTGAAAACTCATATTTTCCATGAGATTGAACCATTTTTCTTTTCTAGATGAATCTAGAGACTGGATCAGTTCATCTGCAATTTCAGGGTCACTGCTGAGCATATATTCCTCGTATAGCTCTTTGCATTTTGGGTTCCATCCAGGAATATAATCCTTCCTTATCCTCTTGGGATATGCTTTTTCGCGATGGCGGATGTTAGTTTGACAAAGCGCTCGTAATTTCCTGTTGTAGGAGGAATCCACTGTACATTATGTTCCAGTTCGCTGGTGAATTTAGACCAGTTGGCTTTGGAAAAATTCCAGCGTGGAAGTGGGACTGATCTGATGGCAGGTATTTCCAGGCCGACTTTGACAAGCACTGGTCTGTGTTGGCTTCGGGGAAAGTTGTTCAGAATTTTCCTAGTACAGTGTAGAGGTCTTCCAAGAGAGTCTTTTGATACAAAAAACAGATCAGGGTTATAGTCCTTATTCCATCTGGTAGAGTGGAAGGAGCCCTTTTCTTTGGCATCAAACAATAGAAAAAGATCTTCGGCATCAGCCCATTCAGACACATCTTGTCCCTCTTTGTTGGTATAGTTATAACCCCATTTAGTGTTCTGACTGTTAAAATCGCCAAGGATTACGGCTAGGTGCTGTATATTCAGGATGGTCTCGTTTAGGCTCCAAGGTTGACAAGGTGGTTTGTAGATGTTTACAATTTCTGTATTTGCAATCTTTGTTTTAGAGCAAAACATGTTGTTATCAGTATTTGTGCTTATTATTTCAGCTTCCTCTATATCATTTTTTACATATGTTGCTGTTCCGTACTGTTTATGAAACGTTGCATTGAGCAGATTGTATCCGGGAATCCTACATCTGGCATAAAGCTGGTCCTGGTTTTCACAATGGGTCTCCTGCAATAGAACAATATCCACCTTGTGATCAGTCAGTATTTTTGTTAGATAGTCACTTTTTGGTCGACTTGCTCCTTCGATATTGAGCTGCAGAATGTTTAAAGTAGAATCATGATTTTCAGTGGGGCTCTGAAAAGGGCCATTTACGACTTTAATCATTTTTCTCATATTGAGTTAATGAATCCTCTGAATTGCTGGGATATCCACAAAGAAGAGCTTAGGGTCCAGCAGCCAAAGTTGTTGCTCTCTTAACACCACCCAGAGGTCACGTGTAGGGTAATATGAGGTTAAACCTACGGACGTGTTGTGAAGAATGTAGGATTTTATGGAGATGGCATAGGGAATGCACAGTGTGACGGATTTCTAGACGGGGCCACGATAGATGGTTATATGAAGGAGTTACGTGGTCATAGTACCGTAGGTTACAGACGTATCTCACACAAGCATTTTGACCACGTTGTAATCTACTCAATAACCTGCCTCGAGCGCCTCTATGAATCGCGTCACAATAGTCGAAATGAGGGAAAACCAGGCTTTCTACCAGCATTTTTTTGAGTTTTTCAGGAAATAAATATTTATACCCGCGCAGCATGTGCAATGCAGAGAATATTTTCTGGGTGATGTTCGTGATATGCATTTTCCATGACATGTCATCATTGAAAGTAATGCCTAGGACTTTTACTGATGACATAAATGGTATGTTAGTATTACACAACCTTATAGATGGAATCTCTGGTCGATTGACCTTCGTGAGTAGTTTTGGGTATCCAAGGATGATGGCTTGCGTCTTTGCTGGGTTTAACCTAAGCCCACATCTCAAAGACAAAGAAGAAAACGATGTTAGATCCTGATTGATTTTGTCTATGGCCAAAACTATTAGATGTGGAGATGTATGGAGGTACATTTGTATATCATCAGCATAAATATGGTATTTGCAGTGGGTTAGGTTTTGGGAGACATCATTAATGTAAATAGAAAAAAGGAGGGGTCCTAACACTGACCCTTGGGACACACCACACTGCACAGACCGCCAAGTTGATTTGTTTATTCTATCTGTAACACACTGCCGACGGCCATGCAGGTAGGAATGAAACCAAAGGAGGGCGCTGTCCGAGAAATGGAGGGAATACAATTTTGAGAGCAAAATGTCAATGTCAACAGAGTCAAAAGCTTTGCTCAAATCTAGGAGTATTAAAACTGTCACTTCCTTGTTGTCCATAGCTTCTCGGATGTCTTCTGTGACCTTCAGTAGTGCCGTTGTAGTACTGTGTGCTTGACGAAAACCAGATTGTAGTGGGTCAAATAAGTTGTAAGTCGTCATGTAGTCTGTTATTTGTCTATGAGCGATTAACTCTAGCGCTTTGGATAAAGCAGAAAGTATGCAGATGGCTCTGTAGTCAGATGGTTCAGAAGGGGAAGCTACTTTTTTTAGAGGACGTAAAATGCCCGCTTTCCATATTTCGGGAAATGTGCTGTCTACAAGGGAAGAGTTAAATATGTTAATTAGTGCAGGTAATATCACATCCAGAATAATTTTTATCATCTCAATTCCTATACTGTCATTTCCTTTTGCCGTTGATGTTATCCGATTTATAGCAAACCTGACTTGTGAGTGGGTTGCTGGACGGAAGTAGAAGTTTTCTCTATCTGTTCGCGTCTTTGCATAATTCCCGTCTAGAACTTCCTGTTTCAGCGCTGCATTTAATGTGCACTTAGATGAAAAATGATCGTTCAGTTTTTCCAAGGGTGTATTTATTTCGTCATCGTCTCGTCCTTTGGTAATTCCAAAGCTCTTTATGGATTTCCACAACACAGCTGTTGAAACATTTGGTTGAATTAAACTGTGAGCGTGTCGTAGTTTTGCATTTCTAATCTGTTGGGTCGTAGCGTTTCTCAGTCTCTTATAGTTCAGTAGATTGTCAGGAGTGCAATGTTTCTTAACTCGTCTATAAGCAGCATCGCGTTCAGCCATTAGTGCTCTAATCTCATCTGAGAGCCAAGGAGCTGGCTTCCGCGTAACTCGAGCCTTCTTCTCAGGGGCGTGTCTATCGTACAGTTCAGTCATATGTTGATTGAAGAGAGTCACTTTGTCATTTATGTCTTTAAGTTTAAATATGTCATGCCATGGCACTGCAACTGCGTCTTGTAAAAGTTTAATCTTATCAATTCTTCGTAGATCATCATCATAAGTTTTCCACTCCAGTTGCCCGGGTGTGGTTTACGAGCACTCTCCACTTCTGTCTGTCCATGTACCACTCTCAATTCTTCGTAGATCTCTATATGAAATTATTTTCGATTTGAACTTGAGACTTTTAATAGAATAGGCCATAAATGTCGCGATATACCTGGGACACTAATCTGACCGTGATGAAGAACTAATTCAGGTTGGTTAGTGGCAATGAGATCAATTAAGGTGTGTGATGTGTCTATGTGATGTGTAGCGTTGAGGGGGAGAAACGTTAAATTGCAAGCTTTAAATGAAGTTAAAAGTTGGGTTGTCTGAGGAGAGTTAGGTTCAAGAAGGTTTATGTTGAAGTCGCCCATTATAATTATATTTGAGTAATCAGTGACTAAATCTTGCATTTGAGTCTCTAGATCGTATAAAAAACCCGCTTTCGATGGCGTATATACTACACCCAGAAGACATTTTACTTCACTCACAGTTATTTCCAGGAACATGAACTCAGGTTTTCGCTCGGTCGGACCCGGAGACCTACATATTATTTTAGGGCGTAAGCTGGTCATAACATACGCAGCGGTACCCCCGGAGGGCTTATTTAATCTGTCGGATCTAAGAAATGTATAACCCGCCAGCTGCAGTCTTTCTATTGCGTGATGTGGTTTTAACCAAGATTCAGAGATTAATATTGCGTGAAAACTGGGAGGCATAAATAGGGCTTTTATTTCGTCCATTCGCTCCTCCGCAAGGAGGCTTTGAGCGTTTAAATGGCAAATTTTTAAAGCATTACTGTACGGAGAAAGCTGGTGGTTAATGATGTCCCTTGTCGACTGGGAATGGCAAGAAAGCTCAGATGACAATAGGTGTTTGTTGCCTGCGCAGCTGGTTCCAGCGACATTGGGGGAGGGTGGAGTAAGTGAAAGGTTTTGAGGAATGTTTGCAAGGAAGAGGGGAGCCTGTTCTTTTGTCTCAAGTTCGTTATCAGGGGGACTGTAAATTACGTTGTTCTCCGTTATGTTGGAGATGATTATGACAATAATGAGAATGGAAATGCAAATAACAATTTACAGCGATCAATACGATAATGGCAATGTGTCAATAATGTAAGTGGAAATAAACACGACAAAAATAAGGCACTGAACCCAGTCTACTGCTACTAACACCAATCTACCACTACGGCAAGCAAAAGTAAACTATATTACTAATTACGTTCTAATAGAGAGTTAAAGTGAATTATGATATACTACAAGGTTAACTCTAAAATTAAACCACAATAGAAAGTAACAAAATGTTGTGATTATTTCTCCCGCATATCATTTTAGTTCATTTAACTGTTCCATAGCGCACACTTTAAACTTATTTGATCCTATTTTTATATTAATTACTCCATTAATGCTCCATACCTGGCGTACACAGAACCTCGAAATTGCCTCTTTAAGGACTGCGAGTTTTGTTGCAGTCAGATCCTCTCTTATTGTGACCGCCGTTCCCTTAAGGCCTCTTTTCTTGTGGAAGATTTCACTCCGCTTACGGTAGGAAACGAATTTCACTATCAGAGGTCGTGGCTTCGCACCCAGTCGTCCTCCAATGCGATGGCTCCTGTCAATGTCCCGAAGGTCAAGGTCGACACCAAGATCTCTTGCGATGCTTATTGCGATGACATCGGGATCTTCTTGTTCCTTTTCCGGAATAATACCAATATAAATGGTCCGTTATTGGACATTTTCCGGAATGCCGAAAATACGGATACTTTGCCGCCGCTGGTATTGCTCCAGTTCATCCTGCTTGTTTTTAAAGTCACTTTTGATTTTCACAAGTTCCCTGTCCCTAGCCTGAAGCTGATCTTGTAATAGTTTGACACTTTCCTTGTATTCCGCTCTTAGTTCCTGGAGCTGCAACATTAGGGGCTGTAACTGTTCGGCTACGGCTTGCTTAACGAGTTCTTGTATGCTGGCGCCATGCGGCGGGCTGGCTTGGGGAAGCTTCTTAGGAGCCATTATGACAACTTAGTAGTAGAACACTGATAGTTTATTGTAGTTAGCTGCACACGTTGAACTTCAGCACGAATGTAATAACGTCTTTATCACTTCAAGCACTATATCACCTGCAATTTACAATTTTTGCGAGAGAAAGTTTGCGAGCGACTAGCAGCTAGCGGCCATCTTAGTATAGAAGGCTTTGAACCTTGACAATCCTTGGTAATAACTATTCCTCCTCAGAAGAGTACCAACTTTTCATATCAGAAGATTCAACGTACTGGTGTGTGATATTTCAAGGAGACCGCTAAATAACAGACTGCAGCGCGATAACGTCTTTTTCACGTGCACAGCATAATGGCAGTAACCTATCTAAAAATTAAGGGTGAAGTGTTGCCACATAACATTGTTTCCATTGTAGGTAAATGTAATTCCTGCAAGTAAATACCAAGAGAAAAATCCCGAAGTCCATAGAGCAGCAGCAGGCACGTACCAGAAGAATAATCTCAAGGTTCAAAGAGCAGCGGGCACGTACCAGAAAAATAATCCAGAGTTTCACAGATCAGCGGCATTTACACACCAGCAAAATAATCGCGAATATCACAGGACAGATTCCCTATGGGAGTCAACATCTGTATCATCTGATGGCCAAGCAGGCATCAATTTTTTGTAGTGAGACAGAGTGTCTCATAGTGCATTGGCACTGCCGTTGGCTACAATTAGCCTACGCAGTGGTCTCCACGGTATGCACTAGCCATGCGTCTTGGTAGGTGTGCTAGGTACCAACTGATGAGCCCAGCCTAGCACACGGGGGCGAAATGCTGGCAACCAAGAATGAGTTAGCTGGAAAATTTATAATGTCCAATAACGGACCATTTATATTGGTATCACAGGACAATTCAAGCGATATAAGCAACATCACCCTGGGGTCCGAAAAGAAAGATAATTGCGACCTTCTAAAATTAAGTTTCATTCCGGGATGTCTTACGATCCTGAAATTAATTACGAAGATAACAGCTTGATAACCATTGGTACAATGATCCATAAATGCCAATTCTGCAATGCTCTCAAGTGGAAAGATGAAACACCAGGCATGTGTTGCAATTCTACCAAGGTTCAGCTGCCACCACTCTAATCTCCAACTGAACCATTGTACAGTATACTAATGGGTGCCCTTCCAGATCATAGTCACTTTTTTGGGGGGATCGAATTAGAAGATATAGCAGCTGTTTTCAAGTGACATCTTTTGGTACTAAACAATCATCCAACCCGGCTTTATGAGAACTTTCAAAGTACAAGGTCAAATTTAGCATTCCATAGGCAGTCTATTGCCAAATGCTCATCAAGATCCTGGATTTTCTCAGATTTACTTTGTTGGCAAAGATGAAAGAGAAGCACTAATATACTGTTCTAGACACCAGATAAAGCTGGCTTCGGTTAAACAATTGCAAAAAGTGCTCCATGATGTTAACGGTTATGTGAAGAACTTGAAGACAGCTCTTGAGAAGGTGCTTTCAGGATGCCAAGATTTTAAGGTATTCATGCAAACAGAAAACCGGCTGAGGCTCACAGAGGACGATAAAATGAAATGGCGTGTGGCTTTTAGTGCCAGGAGTGTCCGAGGATAAGTTCGGTTCGCCAAATGCAGGTCTTTTGATTTGACTCCCGTAGGCGACCTGCGCGTCGTGATGAGGTTGAAATGAAGATGAAAACGCCACATACACCTAGCCCCCGTGCCAGTAAAATTAACCAATTATGGTTAAAATTCCCGATCCTGCCGGGAATCGAACCCGGGACCCCTGTGACCAAAGGTCACCACGCTAACCATTTAGCCATGGAGCCGGACACAGATGACAATATAATGCTCCAACATCTAATGAGGTTGCTTTAGTAATCGTTGGCAAACAATTTGAATAATGAGATACAGTTATTCAGAGCCACTGAAATTCATCCGTCTTATGATGCACTTCAATATCCTATGATGTTTCGTTATGGTGAAGATGGCTATTCAATAAATATTCCTCAACGTGATCCTCATAAAAATAATTTTTTGAACAAAACGGTATCACCGGCGAGCTATTATGCCTTTCGAATAATGGTGCGAGAGGGGTGCTCTTTTAAAATCAATATTTAGTTGATAATGTTCACGTCTTACATTTGTTACGGAAGTCGATGAGCGCATAATGTTGGTTCGATGGCCTTCAAAAGAAAATGGTAAGTAAAGTAATATAATGGGACATAACTATGACGCGAGCGAAGCCACGGGCAAAGCACTAGTATATAATAATCAAGAGTTATAATTAGATTGAAGGTAAGGCATTTTAAATATAAACTTAAGATCAGGACCCTGTAGTTAGTTGTTTCTTTGTGCTTGTGTGTCATTGATATGTGATATGATTTGTTGCTGCACTGTTGTCTTGTCCAGCGTTGTGTAGGAATTTCTAGAAATAGTGAGAATGTATGATCATGGAGTTATGTATTTATTTGGTAATTACAGTGAGAGTACTTTGACAGGCAAGATCAGTGTTAGGATTGAACGAGTCAATTAAATGATAAAATGCCAAGCTAAGATAGTGTAAAATGCAATAGTTGTGATGATTTATTGAATTAATGATTTATATGGAGACAAGTTTACTCGTACTTACCAAATGATGCATTCCAAAAGTTCTCAGTAAAGTATGGTTGGTCCATGAAACTTGAGTAAAACTTTATTAATGAAGGAATGTGGAGATGAGGAATTTAATTAAGTGTATGATTAAATCAGCTGAGCAAGATTTAAAGTATAACCGTCCTTAGAATTAATTCAGGAATTAACCCATTTTAGGCCAATAGGTCATACAGAACATATTGTAGTTAGATTTTATTTCTCTCGTAAAATGCCATTTTTCCACATTAAAAATCACTCGCTAATACAAAAAGGACATTGTGGAATGGATACAATTATTTTCAAGAAATGGTCCCAAGTGCTGTATAAAACCTATTTTGAGGCTACTGGAAGACAGAGTTTAGAAATTAATTCCAGTTAGAATACAATTCACCGGGCGAGTTGGCCGTGCGCGTAGAGGCGCGCGGCTGTGAGCTTGCATCCGGGAGATAGTAGGTTCGAATCCCACTATCGGCAGCCCTGAAGATGGTTTTCCGTGGTTTCCCATTTTCACACCAGGCAAATGCTGGGGCTGTACCTTAATTAAGGCCACGGCCGCTTCCTTCCAACTCCTAGGCCTTTCCTATCCCATCGTCGCCATAAGACCTATCTGTGTCGGTGCGACGTAAAGCCCCTAGCAAAAAAAAAAAAAAAAAAAAAAAAAAAAAAAAAAAAAAAAAAAAAAAAAAAAGAATACAATTCTAACATATCACTTTGATTATTCTGTTTGAATAGAGACGAATTACCAATAAAGGTATGTTGTCGCAGTTTGCTTTGGAAGTGATATTTAATGCGCAGTTATGTTGGTAAATGTCAAACTGAAGGCTGGGCTCAAACACGACCCATTCTGTAAATACTACACTCTCGCAATTAGGTTTGAAATTCCTTTTTATTTGTAATAAATAACTCTTACATGAATGGTTAGTGTTAAGGTACAACCTCACATTTGCCAGGAGTGAAAATGGGAAATTACAGAAAACTATTGATCTCTCTCGAATGCAAGCTCAAATTGAAATAATAACAATAAGTTAATTTATTAATTCGTCCACCTAATCAATACAATAAATCTTGTCTTTGTTGGATTACACTGACATATTAACGCTTGAATGCCTAGCATTGCATATGTGCAACAGCGTGCTGGTGCTCTTTTCCTTCAATGTATGAAGTTGTTTTCCAGTAAAAGAACGACATTTGCGCGCGTATTCGATAAAGGGAAGTGTTGTGCTTTGTTACAAGTCTGTTAATCAATAGTCACCGCTTGATTGTTGACGAGGAGTAGGTTTGAAGATCGCCATGTGTTCCAGCTATCACAATGGCAAACCGTAAGGTGAGATTCGCCATATAATTTTATGATTTAGAAATAATTAACCTCTTTTAGGAAATCCAGGAAGTAAATTCATCAGAGTTTGAATGTAGCACGATTACTTTTACAATTAATAACTCGTGGGCGAGTGAGATCCACACATTCCCAGTGGTGCACATTTGCAACGCTAGGCGGATCCGTTGTCAAATCACTTCTTTATATACCAATTTGCTACTGAAGGGTTTATTATTGACGTAACAACCCTTCGTTGCCGTGCATGCAATTCAAACTATCATATACCAGTTTTGTGGAAATTTTATCTCCTATATATAGGAGGAAATCATAGTTGAATAGCACCATTTATTTGCGGGAGAAGGTCGCGTACATGAAGTTGTACAGTACAACGGGCAAGACCACCTCGTGATGTATATCCCAGACAATAAAAGAAAATGGTGTGCATATGAGAAATGCTCTAGCATAGTCCGTACAGCGTGTGAAAAGGGTAACGTTGGGCTCTGCATAAGTTGCTTCATTCCGTTCCACACGAAGGGACATACAGATCACCGAGTCTTCAGAGAAACCCACAGCAAATGATCAAACCAGTAAACTGAAGAACTCTGAATACCCTGCCAGTTTTCAATATAATTTTCCAATAAATATATTTATATATTTATATAGAGCTAAAAGTTATTGACGACTCATAACATAACAAGTTACCCTCACCACTGTCAAATGATTTTACTTCTGATTCAACATTCAACACGTTAGCTACATTCTACTGTCACATTGCCTTTTCGACCAGCTTGTCAACAAACCCATATTCTCAACAACGTTTTAACATCATATCAAACGAGATTGACCATAGAGGTCCAATATAAACATCGTATATTAACCTCGTACTTCTTCATGAAAGTGAACCATGTGCTATTGACTTTGGACTTTTAACTTACGTAAACAAACTATCACAGGTCACTTGATGATCTCTCAACTTTATTTTATTCTACATTATGTTTTAAAAATACAATTCCGATGGTCATTTTCATTATTATCTAGTTCCAACCGCTAGATGGTCAACATTTTACAGCAATTTTACCCCTTGTCTATAACAAACTGTTGGTTTATTCATTTTACTCATATCAATAGTCTTTTAATGTTACTGTTGTAAATACTTTCCCCAATTATAAACTTTTCACTCATAGCCTTGTCTTTAAAACCAACATTGTACTAGTCTTTTACCATATGTCAATTTTCTTTAAAGTCTCTTCAAGGCTTTTTATAAATCTTATATGTAAATCAGGTGCCTGATTTTATTTCAAGGTTAAGCCCATGGCCGATGATGCCTATATGCAAGGCGAAACATGCACCATTTTAACATGCCAATGTAATCCAGCAAAGACAATGATTAGGTGGACAAATTAATAAATTAACTTACTGTTATTATTTCAATTAATTATCATCAATACAGATCACAGCCATGACCCAAACTGTGTAGCCAACTAGCTTGTGATGCACAAGCTCCCCTTCCCGTTGCGGAATTCAGCAAAGTTTTGATTAGTGAATACTGGGAGGAGTATCAAGGACAATAGCCTGAGAGTTGACAAATATTGCGCCAAATCAGGTTTCTATCCATGTTTTGAGTTATATTGCCTGCTTACCTATCATCGCAGTGAATTGTAGTTGCAAACTTTTTAAACAAATAGTGAGGCAAGCAAAATGAGAGAACTGAAGCTTCCATGATTTTCAGTGGAAACGATATGCAAATTGGTTCCAGCAACTACTTACTTCTTCAAAGAGTCACTAATATGGCTGGATTACACAAAAAGTAATGCGGCTACAATCCTCAGGAGAGCTCCACTCAGGAACGCACATGTATAAAATAAACTCACAAGTAAAAGTTAAGAAATAAGACATATAATTATGACAATACAGTACGAATACATTACAAAAAGTACAACTTCAAGTAATGATGAGCTTCACAAGTACAACCACCTTACACAAGAATAACAGAGAGCTTTAAAATAACCGATAAAACAGTCAGCTGCACAACAGGACAACAAAAAATGCATGAACTTTTCTCACGGTAAACGTATTTCCTGATGTCCAAGTTTCCGAGATCTCCACTACCACAGAAATTTGACATGAAGTTTGATAAGGACAAGACTAAGTTTCTGGCAGTGGTACTTGGAAATATTTACACTTTTACCTTCATTTACACCAACAAAACATAATACAAAATCAAGTCTTTACTTTTTCTTCTTTTGCTTTTCTTTCTTGTCCTTTGCACCAACTCCTTTCTTCTTCTTTGGATCATCATCTTCATCATCGTAATCATCATCATCACCCTAAATGCAATGAACAGAATTAGTTTCAGAACACAAACTGGAGTTCAAGCGGGAATATACATTCTACAAGTATCATGTTACGCTTGGGGGCATCTGGGATCACACAAACCACACTGCTCCAATGGTGCCCTTGTCAGATAGAGGTTTCCATACAGCAACAATATTACTCTTTTGTAGCATGGATACACAATCAAGTAAAAATAAAGGAAAACCATATATAACACTACAGCACAACAACAACAGCGTCCCACAAACTATGTTTTCGCAGTGATGGGCAGCCTGAGCCGAGCTTTGAAGAATAGCAAGACTGTCGATTGTGTTGTCTCCGCAGCAAGCTGCGAGTAGCATGTAGTAGGATGGACGTTATACGACTAGTCAACAATGGGACTTCGCTACAATTCAAATACACGTCGAGTGACTGGACAACTCGGCTCAAACAAGTGTGATGTTATGGTTTGGGGGAGGTTTAGTGAATCTGGGATCTCACTGCGGCACAAGGTTACTTAGTAAACACAGTGATTTACATCTTACTAATGAACAGTGCATAACTTTAATACAAGGTTTATAGACCCATTTATGTACAATTTGTTACTAATAAACCACATATAAGCCTCTCGTGTATACACCCATTACAGTTATCTATTGAATTGCTTATACAGACGAGGACCCCTGCACAAACATTGTATAGCAGCGAGTGACTAAAAAGAAACAAGTGATCAGTTGATTTTACTGGTATTTACTGTCCACGGTAACATAATCGTGGTAAAATATCTGACTTATCCATTAAGCACACATTGAAAGAACGGAATAATGTTGATGATCTCGATATTTTAAACACAGAGAACAGAACCTTTAGAGATTAAGGAGGCTGGAAATGTTCGTAAAATAACACACTGACGCGAGATGATCACTTTCTCCTACATGACCGAAATTTTAAAATGAAATATCGATTTACAAATTCTCATTAACAGAGTAAGAAATGACTTAACGAAAGATCCTAGAGGTAGCTCCGTATCTTGCGAGCGAAGTTAGTAATTATTATCAGTGACATAATTATTACTATGGAATGTTTCTTTGTAATCTGAGGATCCATTGTGCATTTTTCTGCATTTGCTCCTTGAACTAAGAACCCCCACACACGAGCACACACTCAGAAACTACACAAACACAATCCCCTTGTCCTCAAGAATTGTACATTTATAGCTGATTTTTAATTAATCAATATTATACTGATAAAATGAACATTGCACTACATACAACTGTCTGAAGAATTAAACTCGCACTGTTTGAGAGATCCCTACTTGCAAATCAACCAGCCAGCAAAATTACGCGTGAAACCTAAACAAGACATTCTTCTTGTCATAAATTAAGAATTAAGTGAGATAAGGACTAGGGACTGTTTTAAAAATAACTTCCATATTCAAAGACTATTTGCCTCGCCTTGACCCCCCAGATGTCAATAGTAAAGATGTTGGCCAATGACTGACTTTTTCGTGCTTGCACATACAAATCTCTGAACATGACTGTAAAGGACACATAGAGAATTCTTTTTATCACATAAATTTAAAATCAAACATATCTACGTTGAGCCAAAAAGCTTCTTTACCAACAATGAAAAAATTACAGACATAATAAAGATGAAATGGGAGTTCTGACACAATAAGTTCCATGTAATGGAGATACTTCATTTGACGTACCTTTCCATTACGGTATATTGTAATTTTCACTCAATTACTATCTAACATTAATTTTTTTAATGGCATTAGATGTGGCTTGAAATTATGTGCATAACATCATTCACCTACTTCAAGTAATAACAAATGAAAATCCACAGCCTGTTTCCAGTCATTTGACCAGGGCAGGAATGGAATGAATGAAGTGGCGAAGATAGGATTGTGCCGGCTGCCGAAGCCTGTCGCACTCCTCCGGGGCAATGATTAATGAATGATAGATGATGAAATGAAATGATACTGGAGTGTGTTGTTGGAATGAAATATGACAGGGAAAACTGGAGTACCCGGAGAAAAACCTGCCCCGCCTCCGCTTTGTCGAACACAAATCTCACGTGGAGTAACCGGGATTTGAACCACGGAACCCAGTGGTGAGAGGCCAGCGCGCTGTCGTCTGAGCCACGGAGGCTTATTTCAATTAATAACATTAAATTTATATATGGATAACCAGCAAAAGAGATCATAAAGGCAGTGAAACACACCACTGAACTGCTAACCCTACGGATTGGAACAAAGGTATACAATGCACACACGTTTATTACTGCAATGCTTATACAGGGTTTACTGAATGTATAACTGAAGGGCTTGGGACCAGACAGTCCTATGCCACATTATGGCCATCGCATTCATAATTCCCATTATTCAAGTAGTGTCAAGTTGTGACAACAGATGGCAAATTCATTAGAGTTCTGTGTAACACTGAAACTTTTTTGTTTAGAAAATCTTATACTACTTGAATTCAAGATGGGCAAGTGAGGAACCACAGAAAATTGCAGTTCTTGAAAAGGAAGTTTATGTGATGAGGAATGTACTTATTTTAGTGCAGGAAGTTCAGATGAATTGGAAGACACAGATTCAACAGAAAATAATGTTGAGGTAAGTTAATGAAAATGATTATGCATTGTGGCATAGGATTACACTGATGCTGAATTTATAGTAAAATTGCAAGAAAGCATTCGAAGCCAAGAAATTCATGTAGCAAAAGAGCAGCTTATTGGCAAGGCATCATCATAACCTAATTTTTCATTCAGTTCAACTTCTTAATATCAGGAAGAAGCTACTAGACCTACAAAAACTTCTGCCCGCTGGAAGAAGAGAAATGCATCAAAGAAATGAAAAGAAAGAAAAGGAAAAATCTTGCTGCCCCATATGCGAGTCATACAACAAGAGATACCATCAGGGGAGCCTGTTAACCCCGGGTTACAGATAAGGGGACCCTACAATTTAGTAGGGCTGGTTGAAATACCGAATACAACCCGCAGACTAACAGGCAGCCCAGTTCCTGGGGCTTTAAAATACTGGGACACCCTCTCTCCAACGGCATCAGTGGTTGAAGAGGGAAACTTCTAGCGTCTGCACTACGGACGAGCAGCTACAGAAGGCGTCTGTACTCCAGTGGAGCAGCCTAGAATAACACCTGGCAGTAGGTATAAAGTGCCATTAGGAATGGCAACCCCATCGTAACAATATGGGATATTGTACTAGTCAATCAACCTCAGAAAAGGTTAAGGCATCCCCTGCTTAAGGCGACGTGCAGTTCTCAGGGTACTGGAGGAACTGTGAGGAACGGGCGAACAGTAACCAACACCAAGATAGCAATAGTAAATCTTATGAACCTGAGAGGAAAGGCGGAGGAAGTAGTAGATTTTATGCAGAAGGTGGAAATGATAGGGCAGAGTGAAGTGAAATGGAAAGGCGAGGCAAGAGGCAATAAACGGAGTGAGACTAATCATTTCAAAGTCAACTGCAGGAGTATGATGAAGTGGTAGAATGTGTGACAGAATAATGAAGATGAGACTAAAGACGAAGAATGAGTGATGGACTTCATACAAGTGTAAGCACCACAGACAGGAAATAGGAAGATATTGAAGAATTCCTGGAGAAAGTAGAAAGAGAAATTTCAGGTATGGAAGTGGTTATTATGGGAATAATAATAATAATAATAATAATAATAATAATAATAATAATAATAATAATAATAATAATAATCGTATGGCCTCAGCTACTGTGTGCAGACATTTCAATTTGACACCACTTGACTGTCTGCTCATCAATTTCGACGTTCCGTTTTACTCTAGGCCTACTAGATGGCAGATAAAGTAAACCGAAACTCTCTTGGGCGTCTATGACGGAGATTTAATAATGAATTTTGTCGGGTAAGCACCAAATGTGTCACCCGAGATCTTATACATGCCGACACTGTACGACAAGGAATGTCGAATGGACTTCTTTCCGCTCTTCAAAAATCCGACTACCTCTGCCGGGTTTGAATTTGCTATCTTCAGATCCAGAGGCCGACACTCTACCACTGATCCACAGAGGAGATCTGAATGCATGGGTTGGAAACGAGAGACAAAGAAAGGAAGAAGTCACTGGACCATATGGATACGGGAAAGAGAATTGTGAAGGAGAGGAAGTAGTGGACTTCTGTGAAAGGAATGGATTTACCGTATTTTCTTGCGTAATTAACACACTTTTTGGACGAAAAATACAGGCAAAAACTTCTGATGCGTAAATTATTCAAGGAATTCAGATATTTAAAAATTATTTACAATTCATTTACATTTAAAAGACACATCAAATAAAATATAAACAATTTGTTCAACTCATTTGCGGTTATCGTCATTTGGCGTAAAATTTCCGCGTGAGATTTTTTCTCCCAAGTCAAATAAGGTAAGTTAGACATCAGGTAAGTTTGATACGGTGGGTGTGAAGTACCGACACTCGAAAACATTCTTCCCGTTACGAGCTGACAATATGACCTGAAGTGAAATAAACTTGAACTAATAAAAGTACAATTCATGCAAGTAAATAATGACACACCGGCAAAAACAAAAAGAAAACTGTCCCAACACGAGAAGGGCCAGGCATCGAAGGAGGAACCCTGTTAGATTTCGCCAAACTGTTCGTATCCAATCTTGTACGAGTGATGTGTCTATCAACTCCCTTTCTTCTTAGATACAAATGCGGAAATTTTACTTTAGGCATTGTTTTTTGTATTAGAACAACGTAAGGTGGAAGCTATCTGCCATCAGCTGTTACAGCAAGCATTGCAATAAATCGTTATTTTTCGCTTCCGTTAGTGGAGACGATAACACTCAATGTCCCTTTCTTATCGATTGTTCGACTTCGTAGCGTATGGAAACTGATTGGCGTCTGACCTGCGGTTCCTATTTGGGAGATCAAATATTCATTCATTTTACGCTTCTCGATAACAAAGCAATAAAAATCTATTACTTTATAAATTAAATAATTTGGCAATTTTGGCATTAATATTGTTCTTCGTCGAAGAGAAACACTATCTCTCCTCATAAAATTAATCATCCAGCTGTGGCTATCCTTCAAATCCGAGACACTGATTCCATGTGCAGCAGCTATTTCCCGTCCTTTAACATACAGCATTTTGTGAGAAACGGCATATCCAACATTGCGTAACAAAATCATATATTTAAGCAGATCCTCCTCTATTTTCGGAAACCCGCTGCCTTTCGGTCCGTGAAATGCTTTGCAAGACTTTTTGGTCGCTTGAAGTGCGCTTCCCTGTTGCCGCGGTAGCACGAGTGGCATTTGGACACTGAACACTTGCGGCCCGCTGCCCTATGCCCGTATGTTTCAGTGTAATTGATCACCACGAGTTTACATGATGCAGCATTACTCTAATTCTTACTCACTGTGGACTAACAAACAATTTAGAGATCACAGAAAACCAGAAACACACACAAAAAGTGTTTGCACCACACTGGAATAGTGTGTCACTAGTCACTTCTGCGCTGATTCTCTCCCTGAATTCGCGCAGTGGTATTTCCTATAGACTATAACAGCACGTTGCCCAGTAGTTGGAATGCCTGATTTCGCGATAGGAAGCCAGTTACTTGAGCACTCAACATCTTTATTTCGAAATGCATCCAAAGCGGCGTGATTGATGTTCAAAGAAGTGAGTGCGTCAAATACGTGAACATTTCTTTTTCTCCAGTTTGGGCCCAAAAATATTGGGATGCGTAAATTATGCAAGGGCATTAATTATGCAAGAAAATACGGAGTAGTGGGGAGTACATGGTCTCAAAAGAAAAACAGCAGGAAAATTACGAGATATGGGTGGGATGACAGAAGAACAAAATTAGTAATTGACTACTTTCTGGTGGAAAGGACAAATCGCAGGAAGTTGATGGATGTGACAACTTTACCAGGAGAAGCATTTGATAGGGACCATACAGTTGTGCTAGCAAAATTACAGTTGGGAAAAATGGAAAAACTAAAAGAGGCAAGAGAAAGCAAAATAAAAGTATGGAAATTGAAAGACAAAAATGTACATGAAAATTTTCAGGTGAGATTGAAGCAACAAATCCCAGTAACTAAAGTGAAAAATGTAGAAGAGGAGTGGGACAATTTTAAAAAAGGCACTTGTTAGTGCAGCAGTGTGTGCTTGTGGCAGGACATCTACAAGAGTGAAAGAAAAGGAGACACGTGGTGGAATGAGGAAGTTAGGAAAGTGGTGAAAGAAAAGAAGACAGCCTGGCGAGAATGGAACCGAGATCAAACAGAAGAAAGCAAAAGGAAGTATCTCAACAGCAAACGGAGATATAAGAAGATGGTAGGAGAAGGCCAGTTAGATTGCATAGCCATAGATCTTTCCAAGCCTTTGATAGAGTGGAACATGGAATATTATTAAAGAAATTGGAGGGAATAGGATTGGATGTAAGGGTTACACATTGGATAAAAACATTTCTAAATTCAAGGGTTCAGAAAGTCAAAGTAGGAAATAATGTATCGCAGGAAAAGAAAGTTTGGGAGGGAATTGCACAGGGTAGTATAATCAGTCCGTTACTTTTCTTAATATACGTAAATGATTTAGGGAATAATATAACATCAAAAATAAGATTGCATGCAGATGACATAATTGTTTATAGGGAAATAAATACCATTGAGGATTGTTCAGAATTACAAAGGGACCTTGAGAGTATCCAACAATGGGTTGAAGAGAATAATATGAAGGTTAATGGAGGAAAATCAACTGTTACAACTTTTACAAACAGGAGTTTAAAACTGAATTTGAATATACTGTGGATGAGGTAGTTATCCCAAAAGATGGCAAGTGCAAATACTTAGGCGTGAGATTTGAAAGTAATTTGCAGTGGAAGGGTCATGTGATGACTTTGTTGGGAAAGCATACAGATCGTTACATGTCATAATGAGGCTACTTAAAGGATGCAACAAGGAATTAAAAGAAAAAAGTTACTTAAGTATGGTTCGTCCATTACTGGAATATGCAAACGGTGTTTGGGATCCTCACCAAGAATACCTAATAAAAGAAATAGATAGTGTGCAGAGGAAAGCAGCAAGATTTGTAACAGGGGATTTCAGGAAAAAGAGTAGTGTATCAGAAATGTTAAAGGAACTAGGGAGGGAAACTTTAAGTAAGAGAAGGGAGACTTATCGGATTATACAGAGCCTATACAGGAGAAGCAGCATGGGGAGATACTTGTGAGAAGCTTCAGTTGGAAAATAATTATATCGGCAGGACTGACCACAAATATAAAATTAGAAGGAATTTTAGCAGAAACGATTGGGGTAAATTTTCATTCATTTGGAAGGGTGTGAAGGAGTGGAACAGTTTACGATGGGTAGTGTTTGATCTTTTTCCAAAATCTGTAGAGATATTCAAGAAGAGACTAAACAGCAACAGAGAAAATAAATGAAATGTTAGAGGGCATTTGACCAGTGCAGGTTAATGTAAATAAAAAAATGTGTGTGAATAAATTAATTCCATCCCTTGGTCTAAGGAGTTTGGACAGCCAAAGTAGGGGACTGCCTGTAGGGGTGAAGTACAGTGGGGACTTCGAGGGCCCTGGGACCACTATGGTAGCTGTGAAGGCCCTTCAGGAACTCTGAAAAGTGGTGGCAAAAGGGGCTCTGGTTAAGACGCAGCAGGTTGTTATGCTACTTAGGTTCCAGAATGGGTAAAAAAAAGTATATAAATGCAAACGTAAATTTTAATCTTATACCAGTTGTATAGTATCATTTGAAGTAATTCCACATACTGTATGTGAGTTGACTATGTAAGTACAAGAGATATTATAAGTAGAATTTTGTAAACAATATAAATTTATTAAGGATGAGCTGTGTGTTTAGCGGTACAAAAGATGAAGATGGGAAAAGCAACAGGGATGGATGAAGTCAGTGTGGAAATGATAAAGGCTACTGGACCTGTTGGTATGCAATGGTTGTACCGACTAGTAAAGTGTATATGGAAACGTGTACAGACGACTGGAAAGAGGGATAATACCAGTGTTTAAGAAAGGGGACAAGAAAGTTAGTGCTAACTATATAGAGGAATCACACTTATATCACATATAGTTAAAATACTGGAAAGGATATTAGAAAGAATGAGAAGAAAGATTGAACGAGAGTTAGAAGAGGAACAATATGGCTTCAGGAGTGGAAGATCTACAGTGGACCCAATCTTTAGCGTGAGACAGCTGATGGAAAAGAACTGGGAATATGGAAAGGATCTGGTCATGAGTTTCATAGAAATAGAAAAGGCATATTATGATAGTGTACCCAGAGAGAAGGTTGGGGAAACCATGATTAAGAGACTCTGAAGAGAAATGTTAGAAATGGTGCAAGCAATGTACAATTTCCTCCTGTGTGTGGGGGCGGTAGAATAACACCCACGGTATCCCCTGCCTGTCGTAAGAGGTGACTAAAAGGGGCCTCAGGGGCACTGAACTTTGGAGCGTGGATTGGTGACCACGGGGCCCTCAGCTGAGTCCTAGCACTGCTTCCACTTACGTGTGCCAGGCTCCTCACTTTCATCTATCCTATCCGACCACCCTTGGTCAACTCTTGTTCTTTTCAGATCCCGACGGTACTACATATGGAGGCTTAGGGAGTCTTTCATTTTCATGCCCTTTGAGGCCCTTGTCTTCGTTTGGCCAATACATTCATTTTTCGAAGTGTCGGATCCCTTCCCGTTTTCTCTCTGATTACTGTTGTATAGAGGATGGTTGCCCAGTTGTACTTCTTCTTAAAACAGTAATCACCACCACCAATGTACAATTGTGTTAGCAGAGTACTGACCCAAGTTGGAAAGACAGAATAATTTAGGAATAAGACTGGACTAAGACAGGGAGTGTGCTGTCACCTCGTTTTATCATGATCATGGACGGAATTGTAAAGGAAACAAAGGAAGCCTATGGAGATAAAGATACTGCTATTAGCAGATGATGATGTGATCTGGGGAAAGACCAACAAAAAAGACCAACAACAATTAGATGTACTGAACAAAAAAATTGAGAAGTATGGGAGGAAAATCAGTACAGAGAAAAGCAAGACTATGGTGATATTGATAGGGAAAAGGCATGGAAAGGGCACTGTGAAAATTGGAAGTCAGAGTTGGGGAAATTGTGGACAGCTTTAAATACCTAGGAAATGAATTAATGCAAAATGCTAGGGTGGGCATGGAGATTAGCAGGAGGGTACAGCAGGGTAATGCATTCTACCGAAGTTTAAGAAAACTTGTTTGGAGCAAGGAAGTACCAATAACTTACATATCTATTTAATTTTCTTCAAATATATCACCAATATAAATTGAAACAGCTTACAATTAATAAAATCATCACAAAAATCGTAAATAAAATCCGTCTAATACTCAGATCATTCACAATTCACCGTCGTCATCCGAAGTTACATCACAGGAACTTTCGTTGCTGGCATATTTCCACAAATAGTCGTCCTCACTACCGTCCACTGAATTTGAAATTCCACATTTCTTAAAGCTTTTGGACACTATATCATTGCGGTCCTGATCCAGCTGCATATTAGTCCCACTTCAGGCCTCTTCAATAGTCCGGTTGGTGTTAATGCGTGATCACCGTCAGGCATCCATTCGGTGTACAACTGTTTCATTGCAGTTTTGAAAGGCCGGTTCACACACACATCCAACTGGTGTAGAACAGAAGCGAGTCCTCCAAGAATTATCGCAAAATCTGTTTTTCCTTTCCTCATCATCTTTTACGGCGTCAGTTGTATGTCCTCGGTAACTGTCCAACACAAGCATGTTTCGTTTTTTTAACAAAGCTCCCGGGCGACATTGCCGAACGCACTTCACCCAGTCCTCAACTAACGCACTGTCCATCCAGCCGAACTCACGTGTTCTAACAACACCGGATGGCAAGTTTCTTTTGGAAATGTTTTCCTTTTCAGAACCACATATAGAGGGAGTTTGGTTCCATCCACTAATATGCACAACATTACCGTGCATCGTTTTCGTTACCACCTGTTCGGATGGTTACACTTTTAGAACCCTTTGTATCACTGTATTTTCCAGCGGCATTTCAAAATTGACAGGTGTCTGGCCAGCATTCCCAATTTGCGACAGCAAATAAGAAATTTGCTTCCTCAAATGAGTAATGTGACGCTGAAAGGCCATTAATTTTTCTTCATACGCCCCATGGAGACGAGAAATAGACGTACGACTCAGAATGCACAATCCCTTTCTCCGATAAAAGTTTCCGATCCATCCGTGGCTTGCAGTAAAACCCTGTATTTTGAGATCTTTTGAGATCTCTAGTGCTTTCAATCAACACTTTTCACTAGAAACACACTATCTTTCACTTTACAAATAAAAAGTATTTATAAGATCCTCCTTTTCAACACAAAACAAACCATCTGTTAGATGCGACAATGTCTATACATGTTTCAGCCTAATCTCAAGGCCATCTTCAGTAGAAGATCAATTATTACATTACATAAAATAATATTGATGAAGTAAAATAAAATGATCATGATTGTTAAAGTAAAAAACATATTGGGCTGCCTAGCTTGGATCGAAATACTGCAATATTGGCTGTCATTTTTAATCTTGCTACTCACCACGTGATAATCCTTCATGTTTTTTCTATCACAAAGTTGTGGAGCCGTTCTTCAATTTCCGGAAACACTGTACTCTGCCCGCGGAATGCTCTGAGATCACCGTTACTTTTTAGAAGTTTTCCTTCTTCCGCCAATCACGAATACACGAATCATCAATATCATACCTGCTGCCAATGGCACAATTTCCGTATATTTCAGATTCGCTTACAACTTTGTTTCTCACACACAGTAAATAACCGCAAATGCCGTTTTGAATCCAACGCTTACTATCGAGACAGCACTTTCACGGGACAGATGCGAAACTCGAATGTGAGCGAGGTACACTTCCGTAACCTACAGTCTCAACTCTTGCAAAGCACGATATCCCACGTGATCAGCTATTCGCGCACCGAGCATGCCAGCAACACTTGTGAAACAAATGACGATCGAGCATCCGCAGCAGCGGCTTTCGTATTTACCCATATGCTTTGATTTACCGTATTTCATTACATTTTGCGTTTATATGCCACTGTAACTGTTTTGACAAAAATCAATCTTGTTTTCTAGAACGCAACTAAAACACAAATAAGACTTGAATGCCCGTTTACATGTGGTAAATTGAGTATGGTAACTGTATTCAAATCTGTTTCAATACGCCATGTAAATGTAGTAAATATTTACGAGAATGAACGGCTTGAATATGATCCGCACCCAAGATTTAGAACCAATAATTTGGGGAAAAAAGTGCGGGTGATATTCGGGATTATACGGTAATTCCTAAGTGCAAGTGTAAAAAGGCAAGCAGGTCGCCTTAAAAGGGTAAAGCGAGTGATATTTTTCATAGCTTTTGGAATTTAGGAGATTTCAATATTGAGAATGCCTACCTCTTCTGTATTAAGTCTACGAAGCCCAAGCAGATCTATCCCAAGAAGAGATCCAATGCCGACACCTCACGTCGAAGTAAAAGATACAAGAGTTTGCTTCCATACATGGCAGCACAAATCATTTGGTAGATAGAAGAATATTCAACGTACGATTGGTTCTGGAATGACAAAGCCCGAAGCTTGATAAACGTAGAAAGCGTGAATCATACAGTGTTGCGGCTGGTGTTCACGAACATATAAAATCCATCTGTCGTTACCAATCACGTTACTGTGGGGCTGAGAATTAAAATGGAAAAGTTCCAATCAGTTGAGACAAATATCGCAGAATATTATTTATTGGATTTGAAATCTGATACGTACAAGGTGTGTGTCGGCCAACTCACTACAGCACATAAGAATCACTTAGCCAAACGAAAAGGAATGACAAGATAGCTTGAAATTTTAAGTAGAACAAGCTAAAAGCAACCCTGAACAAGGATTGGATCTGCAACAAACACTTCCAACCCCAAAACTTTCTTGTGGACCTGCCTTTTATCCAAAGAATGGCGACATCATGAGAACAGCAAAAGAAACATATGGAGGAAGAGAAATGAGAAATGTTATTTGCAGATGATATTGTGATTTGGGGAGAAGAGGGCATGAAGGTTCAAGAACAGTTGGATGTGATGAATGGGAAGATCGAAGAATGTGGATTGAAAATAAGTGTAGAAAAGAGTAAAACTCTTATGACTAGAGGGAAGAAATAAAGGGAAATGTCAGATTAGACTTGCAGACAAGCCCCTGGATGTAGTGAAAACGTTCAAATACCTGGGGGAGTGAATTAATGGAGAATGCTCGACTGGATACTGAAATTAGTAAGAGGATTCAAGCTGGAAGCTGTTTCTATCATACTGTAAGAAACATGTTATGGGACAAAGATGTACCAATGGAAGCAAAGGAAACTACGTACAGTGTGCGGCAGAAATACCTGACAAATTTCAAACGTAAGTAACTCTGCAACGCAATAAGCCATTTAAATATTTATTGAACAGTTGGAAAGAGTAGTGTTTACCATTTGCGTCACATACACATACACACTACGTTTTGAAAATAATGTCATCCAAATACAGACCGTCCTGTTCGATGCACCTCTGAAGCCTCTCCCCAAAGTTCCGCATGACTCGCTTGAGTATGTACGGATGGAACTTCATGTCTTCGTGTAAAATCCTCCTTACGGTGCGATCCGAGAGTCCCATAGCACGTGAATGCTTACGCACCGAACGTGGAGGAGATTGCGTAACGGCGTCTCACTGCATGGACGGTATCTGGCGTTCAGACGCTACGAGGCCTACCAGGCGGCTTCGTTTTCACACACAAACAACTTTTTCTTAAACTCTTCACAGATAACAGAATGTTGTTCCTGCTCGGAACTTTCTCATGTCGATCTAAGCGAAAGTGTCTGCGAAACAAACGCTGTGTGTGGTAACAGAGTGGGCATTTTTGAAATAAGTCTTAATCACAAAACAACGGTGTTCACCACTCCACGCCATGCTACCGACTGGTTGACTGACTAGCCCGGATGAGGCGATGCACGTGTTCTTCAAGGCCAAGGCCAAGCCGCACACACCACGACAATAACACCTGTTTGAAAGCTGTGGCCAATACGACCTTTAGTTCGCTCCAATCTACTGCATGTGACATATATGGCAAGCCCTGCTCTTTTAAAATGCGCAACAAAATTGTGAATGGCTTGTTGCGTTGCTGAGTTATTTACTTCTGAAATTCGTCAGGTATTTCTGCCGCACCCTGTACAAGATGTATTACGTACCCATAACAACTTACGGAGCAGAAACTTGGACAATGATAAAGGATGAGTCAAATACAGGCAGCTGAAATGAAGGTCTTGAGGAGTATGATACAGAAGAGTAGAAGAGGCAAAATAACGAATGAGAAAATCTGGGAAGAAATTGGAGTGGAAAAAATGAATGATAGAATAGAGAAGAGTCGACTAAGATGGTTTAAGTACATAAAGCGAACGAGTGAGGAAAGAATACCAAAAAGGGTGATGAAAAATGCAAATTCAACGGAGAGGCCGTGGACGACCACGATTGAGATGGAAGGACACAATCTAACACAGTATTATAGAAAGAAACCTGGACTGAGACACAAGTGTTTGGAGGAGGAGTGGTGGAAAGACCAAAGAAAGTGGAGAGGAACCATATTTGCCCCTACCAGGCTACAGCTGGATAAAGGGAAATGAAGATGATGATGAAAGCTGATGAAGAATGATGACTGTGTGACAGTGCACAATGTATGTTCATGGGAATGACTTTCTGTTCTAGGTTCACTGATGCTATGCTTGTTAAGTATGCTTTCCTTGAACTTTCGTTAAAGAAATGTGGTCGACCATGCAACCAAATCCTATTGGGACCAAAATTGGCAGGAAGGCTCCTATTTCATTAGGAAATAGGAAACACTTGCGAGAATGTAATGAAGCATGTACGAATGCTATTTTATGAATTTGTGATCTTCAGAATTTTTCTGAACACATTGTAGCATATACCTATCTATTACAATTCAACTATACAAGTGTTTTTATTAGTAAGACTGTTAGGCTATAAACATACTACTGTAAATACGTTGACCTGCATACACCCCAGCATCAGTGGGTAGGGTCTGACACATCGCACTCTGAAGAGTCTAGTGTCAGACCTAAGACGAAACGCTGGTTAATAGAGCAAACGCCGGAAAACCCATCCATCTAATTTTTGATCTAAGGTTCCGATGTTAAGGAAAAGTTATATTTTCTTCCTGAGCTCATTTTACCCGAAATCTGAAAAATAAGTTTGAATGACGGGTCCCTGACCACGCTTAAAGCAATTTGCCTATAAATGCATTTTTATTGTTTGGGTCATATTTTGCTCATTTCAGTGATATAAGGTCATATTTCGTTATAATTTCAGTATTTTTGTTTAAATTGAGGCGTTGTTAACAGGGTCGAATTTCAAACACAGGATTTCCAAAGTGTACTAGATATATATATTTCTTTCTTTTCCCGGAACAGGCAGGTAGCAGGTTTAGAAGACCTGATTCCAAGAACGCCCTCCTCTACGGACGTCCTTTAGCACATCTTTCTGGACAAGTTAGATTGCGACACTGTACGCGTGAGGTCACGCAACATGACGATTATGTGTTTCCGCCTTTCAACAGGATGTCACTCCAGTAGATATAGCAATTAGCAAACAAGGAAATGCCATGTTATATCTCGCCCAGTTAAAGCTCCCTTGCTCTTTCACTACCAACGGATTTCAACAGATTGGTCACACTTGTCAAACTGCAGTGAACCCCATCGTGCCGAAAGTGAAGTACAGTAAAGCTGTAAAGTTAAGACAGTATGTGAAAGAGTTCGGTGAAGAGACGTTCAGTACTGACGGAAGAATTCTTTGTTGTGAAGTGTGTGAAGTTAAGGTAGCGGCAATAAAGCGATTTAATGTGCAACGGCACTGCGATACGGCTAAGCATAAAAGCTGCACAAATCAAAAGTCTTCTGAACAGAGCAGGCGGACTCTTTTGTTTGATACAGCAAAATCTTCGTCAACCAAACTTTCCGATTTCTCAAAAGACCTGTGCGAAATGTTGGTATCTAGCAAAATTCCGCTTAACAAAGTGAACAACGACCACTTCCGAAAATTCTTAACTAAAAATACACAACACAGTCGATCCCGGACGAGGCAACATTGCGAAAAAATTATTTGCCCTCCTGTTATGAAGATGCACTTCGAAAAATTAGAATTAGTGTAGACAACAATAGCGTCTGGGTATCCGTTGATGAAACTACGGATGTTTGTGGTATGTTGGCACGCTTCTCGTGGATTGTCCAGGCGATGTATATTTACTTCATTCGGAGGTTCTAGGTGCAGCTAACCATTCCACAATTGCAATACTTTTTGACAATGCCATGAAGCTTTTGTGGGATGGTGAAGTTAAGGGAGAACGAATCTTGATGTTACTAACCGATGCTAGACCATACATCGTGAAAGCAGCAAGGAGGCTTAAGGTACTTTACCCAAAATTGGTCCATTTAAATTGTCTTGCTCACAGATTGCAGAGTTGCTGAAGAAATACGGCAGAATTTTCCTGATGTTGGCCGGTTAATATCAAACCTCAAGAAAATATTTATGAAGGCTCCACTAAGGGTGGCAAAATTCAAAGATCAGACGCCTTCGCTTGCTCTTCCTCCTCAGCCAGTGCTCACCCGATGCGGAACGTGGCTTAACGCAGTAGAGTACTACTGTGAAAACTACAAAACTGAGCAAGAAATTGTTTCTATTTTTGACAGTAATGAGATATCGTCAGTTACTCCTGATCAAATAGCCTATCAACTATTGCTGAATGGCAAAACCACAAGGAGATTCAGAGAAATAAAAATCCAACGGTATGAAGAGAATGACAACCTTGGCACACCATTTACAGAAGAAGAACTGAGAACTGCCATCAAATGTATGAAAAATAACAAAGCTGCCAGCTTGGATGACATAAGACCAGAGCAAATAAAACATTTTGGCCCCATAACTATCAACTAGGTTTTGCAACTGATGAATGTGTGTGTGACTAGAATGCTGATTCCAAAGATCTGGCGCAAAGCAAAAGTTGTGGCCTTGCTGAAACCAGGAAGAGCCAAATGACCCCAAAAACTTCAGACCCGTATCTCTTCTCTGTCATCTTTTCAAAATTCTGGAAAGGATGATACTGAATCGTATTTCTGATTCTATCGACAGAAAGATGATAAAGGAACAATCAGGTTTCAGACCGGGGAAGTCATGTTCTGGTCAGATACTTAATCTAACCCAGCATATCGAGGATGGATATGAGAGGAAACAAATAACAGGAGTTGCTTTTCATGATCTCACAGCTGCTTATGATACAGTGAATCATAAGAGAATGACGAGGAAGCTGTATTCAACAACTAGAGACTATCGACTGACACAGTTTATTCAATGCCTGCTCCAGAACAGACTTTTTTGTCACTCTGAAGGACAAGAAAATCCGATGGAGATGTCAAAAGAATGCCCTTCCCCAAGGAAGTGTGTTGGCTCCAATGTTATATAACAACTATACCAACGATCAGCCACTTAACACCGGAGCAAGGGCTTTCATCTATGCAGATGACACAGCTCTTGCTGCTCAAGGAGTGACATTTAAAGAAATAGAATTAAAACTGACATCTGCTCTTGAGGAACTAGCTGTCTACCATGATGAGAACCACCTGAAACCCAATCTGGAGAAAACTCAGGTATGTGCATTCCATCTGCGCAACAAGGAAGCAAGAAAGGAGTTGAATGTGACCTGGAAAGGACACAAATTAAACCATTGTGATCAACCCAAATATCTAGGGGTAAAGTTGGACCGTGCCCTAACTTATAAACAGCACTGTATAGATACCAAACAGAAGGTATGCAGCAGGAATAATCTCATTCGCAAACTCACACAACATGGGGATCACAGCCTAATGTCCTCCGTACATCTGCCCTTGCCCTGTGTTTCTCTGCTGCAGAGTATGCTGCTCCAGTCTGGAGGAATTCTGCTCATACAAATCAAGTGGATGTTGACCTCCATGAGACAGGTCGCATTGTTACAGGCTGCTGACGACCAACTCCAGTTAATAAGATCTTTCCACTTATGGGAGTAGCACCTTCAGATGTTAGGAGACAAGTTGCAGCAGAGATTGAGAAGAAGCAAGAAACAGATCCAAGACATCCAATGTTTGGACTTCACGCCCACCCATCAAGATTGAAATCGAGGAAGAGCCTCCTACAAACAACAACGTCAATCCCATCATAAGCCGAATCTCGGCGAAAGGAGCTCTGGGGAAGGAAGTCGCCTGTAGGATTATGGGACATGAAAGAGAAGCCAGCTGTAGGACATCTTCAGTACGGATATTGGAAGACACTTAACAGATTAAGATCTGGAGTGACACATTGTAAAACCAACCTGAAAAGGTGGGGGTATGGTGATCAAGATTTGTGTGAGTGTGGTGAAAAGCAAGATCGTGGATACCATCTCACCTGTAGAAATCTGCCTAAACCATGTAGATTTGGTGGAAGCCAATGAATGTGCAATCTCGACAGTTGAATACTGGAGAGACAAAGTGTAAATAGAGTATTTGTAAATATATTGTAGTGATTTTGGACACGGATAAATAAAATCGTCAATAAAATTGCACAGGAACTGTTTTCCAATGATCTGTCGGGAAAATCTATATATATAAAATAACACGGCTCAGAATTTAAAAAGGATGGTATTTCTGTATCAGTCGTGTTCACAGTAACAAGGAAATGCACGTTTTAAATTTCCGTAATTTCTGTCTGTCTGCATGTTGCTTTACGTCGCACCAACACAGATAGGTCTTATGGCGACGATGGGACAGGAAATGGCTAGGAGTGGGAAGCAAGCGGCCGTGGCCTTAATTAAGGTACAGCCCCAGCATTTGCCTGGTGTGAAAATGGGAAACCACGGAAAACAATTTTCAGGGCTGCCGATAGTGGGGTTCGAACCTACTATCTCCCAAATACTGGATACTGGCCGCACTTAAGCGAATGCAGCTATCGAGCTCAGTGATGATGATTTTAATGAATTGTTAAACAATTTTAAAAGTGAAAGCGATACAAGGAGTGCCGAAAATATTGTATGCAAGAAAGAAACAGAGCCTCCTCCTAAACGAAAGAAGGAAAACATGGCGAGTTCAAAAGCCATTTTATCACTATTTTTGTGGCGGGGGGCTTACTTTTCTCCACCAGACTTTGAAGTAACTGTGACAGACTCAGAGACAAGTAGTGTTTGATGACAACCCGAAACACGGATTTCTTAAAAAGTTTTGTACCAGTGGAGCTGGTGCAGATAGTTGAACAAATCGGTACCACAAACAACCAGTAGAAAACATTGAACTATCACCACATTCCAGGTTTAGTAAGTATTTTAAAATATCAATGTATGTACTTCTAAGAAGTTACATGTATTAGTTGCCTACAGATTTTAGGAAATAATATTATTTTGGGCTCTTTACTTTGTACAAAGTACAAAAATCTTTACATACGAATGAAAAAACTCAGCACTGAGACACCAGTCAACTGGTAACTCAGCACTTAAACGGTTAAAAATTAAGAATGAATTTGGATTAAATTTTGACAGTTTTTAGGTCCTATTTTGGAAATTATTTAGGCCTTTTTACGGCAATCAATAGGTCTTCAACACCCGAGCCCTAGTAATTACTTCGCAGTTTGGATGGACAGTATTCTGCAAAAAGAAAGCCAGCTCCCGGACAAAAATATTGTTACACTGGACCGTTATCAGACCAACTTTGATTTTTGGGAGTGTACGCTGGGTGGACACAGGATATTTTATACATACATTAGAACTAACAGACATGAAAATAGCGAGAATAACTGTGCTACAAACAGGTGGGAGCAATGGCAGGAGGGTGCTCAGAATACAGAAATAGAAGGTTAAGTAAAGATTGAACCAGACCGATGAAGTTGTACGCATATACCACCTTATTTACAGAACTAGTTATAAATTGATCATTGTTTAGTAAATTCTCTATACAGACTTGACTGAATTGAAAGGCATGAAAATCCACAGGCTCTTTCCAGTCATTCGACCGGGTCAGGAATGGAATAAAGCAAACCCCCATCCAGCAGGGAGCACAGGAATTGCGCCGGCTGACAAAGCCTGTCGCACTCCTCTGGGGCAATGATTAATGAATGACACTGGAGTGTGTTTCTGGAATGAAAGATGACGGGGAAAACTGTAGTTTGCAAGAACCCAGCTTCATTTTCTGTATCAAATCCTATTTACAAAGACTTTTTTATTGTTATTAAGTCTTTGTAAATAGGATTTGATACGGAAAATGAAGCTGATTTCTTGCAATCTTAACGCCAACCAAGCAAATAAACATGCCAACATCTATTTTAACCTGAAGGTGAAAGTAGCTAAGGACACAGTTTTCATAACCCCTGAAGCGGGGAGCAATTTCCCTGATAGAAAATATTTGAATACTTGATTAAAAACAATCTTAGACTAAAATGAACTATTGAAGGGCTCTAAAAGAAATATTTATTTGAAGACAATGTATTTAATTGTTGAAAAATTCTATTTTAATTTTTCAATAACTTGTGCAAAAACGTACTAAGTGCTTTCACACTGGGACATTGAGATTTCTTAGGTCTTGTTTTCGTTTATACAGTAACTTTCACCAGAATATTTTAGGCAGTTTACTATCAATCTTGCCAGGAAATAAATGTTTATGTATATGTAAATTGTAGATGTACGAAGTTTACATATACTTAAAAAATTTACACTGGAATAAATTATAATACTCACAAAACTTCTGTTATGTTCGTTAGCGCTTTCGAGGGATCAAGTGTATATATAGCCTACCTACAATTCATAAGTGACCCACACGGACTATATTACACTACAATACAGATAGTATTTACAGTCCTCACAGTGTTATGTTTTTTACAGCTGTTCATTATGTTACACACGGAAGGAGATCATGTTCCTGTCCCGACTTCGCATAATTTATATGATTCAATTCCGAAAAGCTATCGTTTTCTTGGTTTGTAAACTTACCACCCTAGCCACCCTTTCCATAGCACGAGGTTCTCATCAATTGGCACTTTGCCGTCAGGGTTATAAGCTTCCACAGGTTTTGCTAACAGGTGGACAGATACTGGATTTATCTTTTATAGTTTGGGAGGAAGTTGTCCATTATTCACCTCATTGTCAGAGATATGTAAAAAGCTGGGGAGGAAAATCTAATAATAATAATAATAATAATAATAATAATAATAATAATAATAATAATAATAATAACAACAATGCCATTAATGCTTTCATGGCCCGTACTTATAGACATAATGCAGTATAGACTTTTGGGCTTATGTCGTGTCAATAAGGTGAAATTCTTAACGTTTCACAGAAAACTGTGAAAGGCTTCTTAAACAATGACCCCTTGAAATTTTGAACGTTATACTAGAAGTGTAAAGGGTATGTTCATTCACCAACAGATGGCCCCCAGGGGGTGGCACAACGCTAGTGTTCGAAGCGGAAGCTGACCGAACCCTCACAATCAGACCAAGCGGTTCGCGTAACGTGTTCTGCGTAACAATATCAGGCGTAAGATATAGACACAAGCCTGGAACGAAACATCTGGCGATGAGGAACGTACAATTTGGAAAAAACACCGAGACGAAATAACAATAGTGAAGGGGGCAGGGAAGGGAACTACCTATGTAAATTTTTAATGGCTGGCAACCAGGTATTACTTAATTGATAGCCGGTGTCCATGCTGAAATTGTTAGGATTTCTACGTATTTCCACAGCTTCCCGTATAATCCTGGACCTGTAATGTCTAGTGTGGGTAAGAGCTCGAGCATCCTGGAACACGACATCAAGACCCGACGATAGAGCGTGCTCAGATATTGCCGATTTGTCTGGTTGGTTGAGACGAATATTACGTTCATGTTCTTTGATACGGGTATCAATGGACTGGCATGTTGGGCCGATATATACCTTACCGCACGTACAGGGAATTTCGTATACCCCAGGATGTAAAAGGGGGGAAATTTGTCCTTGGTTTTACTCAGACTGTGAGCAATTTCAGTGGCGGTTTTCGGAGACGTTGAGGTGCCTGAATTTAGTCCAGCGGGAGTTCTTTTGCATGCCAGTAAATCTACTAACAAGAGGCCGATGTATTTGAGCACCTTCAAATACCACCGGTCTGGGCCAGAATCGAACCTGCCAAGTTGGGGTCAGAAGGCCGGCCAGCGCCTCAACCGTCTAGGCCACGCCCTCCTGACCCCTACTCTCCTGTTCAGGTCTCCTCACCTCCCCTTCCCCCTACAAGGCACGCCCCTTTCCCCATTGATGCATGCAGCTTGTTGTCTGACACATCGCTCGGCAGTCCTGTTTTAACCTTTCATCGATAGTGCGGTGCTTGAGGTGAGTTTCTGTTCTTTCTTTTCAAAAAATTGCCTAAACACCCTTCTTGATCCGTGTATGTTATCCTTACACAGGTATTATTTTCTTTAAGGTCCGGTTGAATTAAGAACCTCTAAGGTTACGTTTGACCATTGGAAACATCGTGTTTCAAAAAAAGTCAACCTTCGGCCTCAACCCACCTATATTTGAAGATATTACTGAAATTTTAGCCTCTATTATATATGACATATCAGTAAGATTCCAACAACAATTACACTAAAAACAAGCTGTCCACCTGCTCTAAACAGCTGACCAGTTTACAATGGCTATCTGAGTTTTACCAAGAGGAACTACTTTTTATTTGCATTGAATGTATAAAGGTCTTCTCTTCATTTTATACTGTACAATAATACTAAAAAATGTGATACCTATGTATATAGGATTCAATCTTACATGAAAGAACGTTCTCAAGAACTCTACATTGTGTTCAAGAGCAATAGAATAAACATCATTTAACTATATAGAAGGTAAAAAGAAAAAAAGAAGATCTCACGTAACTTAGCAGCTACTGTAGCTCAATACATAGAAATCATTAATTAACATTACTGGGTGACAAGAATATACTGAAATGTATGTACAAAACTCTTATCTTAAATCTAGAATTCCAGAATTTCACAATTTTAATATGTTTTTAGAGATATTATGCGGTCAAATGTTTTATGATGTAATGCTACCATCATTGCTAGCTATCTATGTACATATATATGCATTTTATTCAGTGTCCTTGCTTGCTTAAATCTTGGGCTGATGATGGCATTATATAATGCCGAAACCGGTACCCAACAAATGGAATAATAAAATGTGACATTTTAATGATAACACATTGTAAGTTGTATTGAACAGGTGGATAACCTTACCTCCGTTTTTGAATTGTCAATACTTTACATTTTATTACAATTATCTACCGTACATGTTTCGAAAGCTATTGCTCCCTTCTTCAGCGGTGCCAAAACATCAAGCTAAATCCTTGGACTTTATACTGTCTTCAACAAATTATCCATAAATCTTGAAATCATTAAAATATTTCATGTCTAAACTGTTCACTTACACATACTATGTCATTTAGTAAAAACTTTAAAAATAGAATAATTTTCAAACCATGTAATAAATAGAACCTATTATGTTAGTCACTATTCACTAAAATTTAAAATGTCGTGTGCTGTGTTATTAAAACTTGCTTCCTTAAATACTTATTTACACTTAAAAAAATGCCTCTGTCGATCAGTGGTAGAGTGCCGGCTTCCGGATCCCAAGATAGCGGGTTCAAACCCGGCAGAGGTAGTCTGATTTTTTGGGGCGGACAAAAGTCCATTCGACACTCCATGTCGTACAATGTCGACATGTAAAAGATCTCTGGGGACACATTTGGTGTTTACCCGACAAAATTAATTAAATCTCAGCCATAGACGCCCAAGAGAGTTTCGGTTTACTCGGTCTGCCATCTAGTGGCCTAGAGTAAAACGGAACGTCGAAAATGACGAGCAGGCAGCCAGATGGCGTCAAATTCAAATGTCTGGGTGCCACAGTGAAGCGTTTACCAGTGGATTGAACAGTTCTAAAGGTGAGAGCGAAGATCCAGGCGTCCATCTGCAGCGAATATTGAACAAGTGCTGAATAATAGAAGAGCGGCTGTTGATGACGCGGCAAACCGTATGCACATTAGCCATTGTTCTCAGAGCACAAAAAAACTGATTACAGAATACTGCTCTTCCATCATCCGATAACGCTGAAACTTACCACAGACATACCAATGTAATGTGCATAGACACCACGGCTGACCTTCAACAGCACATCACCCAAAACTCTGCCCTGCTGCCCCATGGTACCATGGCAACTCTGACTGCAAGAAAGGTGGCACATCGTTCCAGATTAGGAAACCAGCGTGACGCGTTAAAACACCGTAGTTCAGTACAGTTCACAGCGCTTCTGCTGCGCATGCATCATTTTATTTCATTACAGGTGGTATAATGTGATATAACACTAATATTATAAAGCTGTATTGTTCCAAACCTCTAGTGACTGGTACTTGGACATTCAGATGACTACCACTGATAATTACCTTATTTTTCATTGTAACGGAAAAAAAGTATAAAATAAAACTTTGCCGTGTGCTATTATCGTAAGAGAGATGCATCGAGTTTTGACTATGCAACAAAAGTCTAAATTCATGAATTCTACTATCACAGTGAGCCCCTGGCCAAACAAATCAAAATTACAGCTATGGTACTTTTTACGTTGAATCTCAGAAAAAAATATGTTTTGCCCTTTTACAGACTATTATAAAATGTTCAACAAAACGTACAATTATTTCCATAAACCTGCAATCAGAGGGTATGGAGTAATGTGGCTGCCTACCCAGAGGTCCCTAGTTTGAGATTCACTCAGCCTACGTGAAAACATTCAAGTGTGACACATAACACGCCCAGTCTAAAAAGTCAAGAAGAACATCCAAAAGGATTTGTCGTGCTGACTACACCCCTTCCAAAAAAGGGTGCACGATGCTGGTGTGAAATAATTTTCTCTAATCAGCTATCAGAAGCAGTTAGCCATATAGTTTCTCAATTGTCCATGTGATTCAGTAGCATACCTGCCAACTTCACAAAACCAAAAATCAGGAAACACAATCGGTCAAAACTGCTCATTCTACATGTCTTGTGCAATACTGTATCATGATATATTTATAATACTTATATTGCCGGAAAGCCAGACTATTGCTACACGAGACTACAAGGCTAAAAATTACACATCTCTTTTCCCTCAGAGGAAGTATGCGAGTGAGATGATCGGTCTACAATGAGCCTTCCGAAAATAGTATGAACTCGTGCTCCACACGTGTGAATCCGTCATGCACACAGATGCCATTACTTAGCAAATTAATATATTGCATCGAGCGCCCGTGCCAATATGCAAAGCGCAATGCTACTTCGATCAAATTACTAGCTGATGTACACGTGCTTTGCTACACAATTCTCAGAAAGACTGTCCTCCTAGTTTCCCCAACTGTAGTCAACATAGGTCAACATGACGTCAGTATGAATGTTGCAATTAAAAGCAAAGCTGTCATATGAAATATTTGATAAAATAAAAAACAGCATATTTTCTCACTTTTAACGAAAAGTACTACGGTGTCGATCTAACAGTTCAAAGTTCCAAAGCTAGAATGTCCAGGCTGCATACAGCTGCGAACACTCCTGTGTCATTATTCCGTTTAAGTGTGCACACTGCTCATTCCAATGACTGCCTCAGAGAAGTTATCGAAAAGCTAGAATACCATGATGATCCAGTGTGTTACGTGCCATTACTACCAGAAAATTTATGAACCACAGGAATGGCATGTTAAAGAAGAGAGAGATCTAACTCCCCAGCTACTTCCCGCCAATATTCAGGCAGGCTGTTATACTCTATATGCAGCAGTAAACCCATCTATCGGAGATAAATGGCAGCAGAATACACAAAGCACATCACAAACAATGGTCAATGTAATGTTATTGTTGATCAATTTTATGACCATTCTACATTGACTTAGCAAATGTAATAGGATAGTCACCTAATAGCGTGTGGGGCCTCCTCTGGCCCTGCAAACTGCACTGAAATGCCGTGGAAGTGAGTCAACAAGTCCCTGGTAGTCCTCTGGACGCAGCTGACACCTAATCGTTTAAAGAGCGGCCGCCAATGCTGGTCAGTTCGTGGGTGCAGGATCCATGGCACGGAGCCTGTGTTCCAGGACATCCCAGATATGCTTGATAGGATTCATATCGGGGCTCCTGGGTGGACATGGCAGTCGTTGGACCTCCGCTGCATGTTCCTGGAACCATTCCCGGGCGACGTAGGAGCGATGTGGCGGCGCGTTGTCATCTTGAAACACCGCAGAACCGCCTGGGCGCTGGAAGGCCAAAAATGGGTAGAGATGGTCTCCGAGCAGCTCAACATACCGCGTACCATTCAAAGTCCCTTCCAGAACAACTAGGGAGCCCATTCCATACCAGGAAAATGCACAACAGACCTTTACAGAGACACCACCGCGCTGGACTACAACTTCGAGGCAGGCGGGATCCATCGCTTCATGTGCTTGGCGCCATCCACGGTGCCTCCCATCGGCATGGTGCAGTTGAAATCGTGATTCGTCCGACCATATCACGTTACGCCATTGTTCCAGTGTCCATCCCTGGTGACAAATGCGCGTCATTGTGCCCAATGACGTTGGGTTAACAGTGGCACCCATGTGCGGCGCTGGCCCCCATACCCCATAGAACCCATGGTCCTATGGATTGTCCACTGGGAGATGTGTCTAGCACCGCCTGTGTTGAAGTGAGCCGTGATTTGTCACACGCTTGCCCGTCTGTCACCACTGACAATCCGTCTCGGATGTCGCCGGTCACGGTCATCGAGGGTGGCTGGACGGCCAGTCGTTCGTCTGTTGTGAACAGTGACACCTGCATTCAACCATTCACGATACACCCTGGACACGGTTGATCGTGTGAAGCCGAATTCCTGCACCACTTCCGAAATCGCACTTCCCATCCGTCGGGCACCGACCACCGTACCCCGTTCGAATGGTGTCAGCTCACGACGACGTTCCATGTTACACCTGTCACATGCACAGCCACTGCTCACAAGGTCTCCTATACAACTGCCGCTGGCACAGGGGGCGTGTGGTGCGCAGACAACACACCTGCACATTAGTGCTCTGCTATCCCATGACTTTTGCTCAGTCAGTGTATATTGCAGGCCTTCACATTTAGTTTTCTTCTGACTCTGTGATACTAGAGCATCTAATGTCAAGCGAGTCCTCCTTTCTTTCACAGCTCCCTCTTGTGTTATTATTCAAGCGATCGTTCCTTCATGACTCTCTTTTCTTTCTTATAATCATCTTCAAAATTTAACCACCATCACCACAAATATTATTATTCTTGGTATGAATAAGAGATAAATAATCAGAAATTGTATTCTCTAAAACTTTTCTTATGTAGTACTTTTCGATATGACCAGTAAGATAGGTAGCGATAATTAAAAATTAAATTTTTGGCACCTTCCTCTAAACTACCATTTCGAACAGGGTGAATAAAATTATTTCTAGCATAGTCTCTTATTCCCAGACTTCAGGCCTACATACCAATTTTCATTAAATTCTGTTCACCCATTTTCTCGTACTGAAACCTCAGTGCTGATATGGACTTGGCAACAAAAATCCAAATTCATAAATATTGTTATCATAGCCGGTACAGTAAAAATGTATAAGACATAAATTATAGAAAACTTAATAATATATGACTTTAGTTATGTAGTATTAATCGACTGGGCCAATAATATAAATATTTGGTACCTGAATTTTATGTCTTCCCCTAAACTACCATTCAATCAGCGTGAATAAAATTATGCCCTAGATTGTAGCGAATTATTCGCGACTTTATATACTGATTTACATTCAATTCTCTTCAGCCGTTTTATTGTGATTCGCGTACGTATGTACAGACATACAGAAAATTAAAACATGCATTTTCCCTTGTTACTGTGGTCACGGCCGGTACAAAAATGTAATTCTTTTTAAATTCTGCGCAATGCACGGACAGAACTCTTATTTTATTTATATTGAGATCAATTTAAATTAATCGGAATTTTGTCCAAATGGCTCAAAAAAAAGAAAATCGCTAGTCGTTATCATTGAAATCCTGTCACTAAATTACTAAAAAAGACTCCATAGCTAGCGACTAGTTTCTAGAATAGACTAGATTGATACAAACACGAACATAGCACACAAAAATGAGAGTTTGACAATCAATATACGTGTCGCTATATACAAGTGTCAATAAACATCGCACATTTCTCGCATTAACGTCGATATTTCATTTGAAAGCGGCCAGTGAGAGAAGGACTTCCAGCCACTGACATAAAAAAAAAGGGCTGAAATGGCGGGATTTGAAAACAAATGTCTGAAGTTCACAAAAAAAGGAAAAAACAACCTAAAATCGGGAGAAATAATAGAATAATCGGGAGGCGGGAAAAACTGTATTGTGTTGGCAACATCAAGCCTGCAATGTTTTGTAGATGATGTACTTTGTATTTGCAAAAATCGTGAAAATCACTTCTGATCAATCCCTTTTAAGATGATCCTCTTCCTATGCCAAGAGGGTTGGAGCAAGACAGACTCCAATCCTTAGACCTTAATGCTACTCTCGATCATTCAAAGATGGCGAATCAAGTAGCCGGATATGTTGGAAATTTGGGTTTGTTATCGTATGTATGTACAGAAGGCACTGTTGGATCAGCAACAGAAACCATCCTTGCAACCAGAAGGAGTAAGCACCCACGGTGGACACCAACATGTGATAAGGCAATAAAGGAGAGAAGACAGGCATGGGTGAAATGGTACTGCAACAAAAACATGGAAAATCATACAGCCTTCCTAACAGTCAGAAAAAACACGGCCAAAACCATCAGAAATGCTAAGAGGCAATATAACAAGGACAACATAGATCAGGCAGAGAAAGACTTTCAAAGGAACACAAGCAACTTATATAAAACTCTAAAATCTCAGACAAACGCTTACTCAGCCCCTATACTTCACCTTCGAGGACCAGACGGAGAACTGAAAATGAACAACGAAGATTCTACTACAGCCCTTGCAAAATATTTTAATGACCTCCTCAATGCAGAAGAGCCTGAGGAAAAACTATTTAAACTCAAGAATGTTATTAATCCCGACTCCCTTCTTCCTACCAAAGAAGAAATCAAACAGATCATCTCTGAACTGAAATCTAACAGAGCATCAGGCGAAGATGGCATCATTGCAGAATTATGTAAACATGCAGATGAAGAGTCATTTGACAGTATCCACAGCATCCTAACTGACATCTGGACAACGGAAACACTACCAAGGGATTGGACTTCAGCTATCATCCACCCGCTGCACAAGAAAAAAGACAAGATAGACCCTAACAACTATAGAGTGATCTCTCTCCTATCAGTGACCTACAAAATCTTCTCCAAAGCATTGCTTAAAAAAGTGGAGGCACAATTAGACTCCTGCATAGAGTACCAAGCTGGATCTAGGAAGTCAAGGTCATGCACAGAGCAGATCCTGAACCTCAAAACTATCTTTACCTACAAAAACCTCAGCACCTAACCCTATGTAGCAATTTTCGTCGACTTCCAGAAAGCCTACAACTCGGTAGACGGACAGTCCCCTGAGACTTTAACTGAAATGGGACTGGATAAGAAGACTTTGAATCTTGTGAAGGCTACTCTAACGAACACCATGTCCAAAGTCAAATTCAGAGGGGTATTATCAAAAAGCTTCGAGATCAAAACAGGTGTTAGACAAGGAGATGGTTTGTCCCCCATCCTTTTTAACTGTCTGCTGGAGAAGGTCATTCGAGAATGGACGAACACACTATCTGACAACTCTGGATTAAAAATCAGCTACAAAAAGGACAAGTTAACAGTCACTTGCTTAGCCTTGGCAGACGACCTCACACTCTTAGCCTCAAGTATGGAAGAAGCTATATACCAGCTATCCTCCCTCGAATGCATAGCAGCTAAAGTAGGGCTGAAGATTGCTGTCAACAAAACAGAACTTCTGACCAACATCAGAGAAGCACCCAACTTCATTTCTTTGGGGAACAAAATAATACACAAGGCCAACTCATTCAAATGTCTTGAAGAATGAATAACACCAAATGTTAATGAGGACCTTGCAATGAAGAGCAGATGCACTAAATTAAAAAGAGCTTATCATGTTTGTAAGAACATATACAAGTCTAAATCCCTCTCCTCGAATCTTAGACACTACATCACCGTAGTAAGACCATCTGTACTGTACGCCCCAGAATGCCTAAACGTGACCCGGAAAGTACAACTCAGAAAACTGGAACTGAAAGAGCGAAAGATCCTCCGAAGGATTATCGATCCCATTAAAGGAGGAGATGGGTACAGAATCAGGCACAACAAGGAACTCTATAGTAAAATAGAGAGCATTACAACAGCTATGAGGAAGAGAAACTAATGTTCTATGGTCACGTAGTCAGAATGGACAGGCACTTCAAGGATCTTAAACACAATATCTAGAGGGAAAGCAACAAATGCCAAATGGACAAATTTAGTTCGCAAAGACCTACAATACATGAACATTGATCACATTGACATTTACAACCGAGATAAGTTCAGAAAGTCAAGCAAGACATCTGAATCCCTCCAATCACTAACAGCTAAATCACTACGTCCACGAATAGGAGTGAAATGGACTCAAGAAAGAAAAGACATCCATAGCGCTAGAATGAAGGAATACTTCCATTGTAGGCCTAAACAAGGAAGAAGAAGATTAGTTTCTTTGTAGAATATAAGTGTGTGAGTGTATTTATATTTATATGTATTTATATTTGAAGTCAACGACAAAACTGTAGTGTGCATACATCATTTTTAGAATATTTCTGAGGTTAGAGAAGACCTTTCTCTGATTCAAAATGGTGAGCCTATTCATGTTCCAATGAAAATATTAATTTACATAAAATATAACTGATATTGTAATATTCCGTCTACGTGCTTCAAAGTGTCAAGTGATTTACATGCAAGTGTATTTTACAATAATCTGCGTTTGCCTGTGGAAATACTTGGCTGGTTCTTGGAATATAACAAAACGTAAAAGTGTGACAGATAGAGCAATCTGTATACTGTTACGCAAAAGAAATAGTGACCTGAGAGGGATTAAAATAACTTTTTATGTATTGAATAGGTGGAATAAATAAACATTGATATTTCTTTGACTTTATAGTACAATTCAATACAGATCAAAATATGAGAATTATAACATGTAATTACCTGGGTTTGTAATGCAGGGTTTTACACTATCAACACCATACAAGTAACTATTCTCATCGTAGGAAAACGTATTGAAGATCAATTATGATGTAAAAATACAATGGATTATTACAATCCACAGATTCAATACATGATTAGCTTAGTTAGGATTACAGGCTTACTAAATTATTATACACATGGTACGTGTTTCGCTCTTTTTCTGAACATCATCCACTGCTATAGTTTCTCTAGGTTGATTAAGATCTTGACCTTGAACTTTTGAATTAATTTATGCTACTTTACGAACATCTGCTATTTTACCCTGGAGAAGTGGGAAACCACGGAAAACCACTTCTTTGACAATCTTAATTAATTACAATGTTCCTGTATGTATCATAGCCATGGATCTAAAAAACTGTACTGTTACGTATATATTCAATTTAATCAATTATGGTCATAAAAAGTTTGTTGCCGGGCTGAGTGGCTCAGACGGTTAAGGCAGGTTCGATCCTGGCTCAGTCCGGTGGTATTTGGAGGCGCTCAAATATGACAGCCCTGTGTCAGTAGATTTACTGGCACATAAAAGAACTCCTGCGGGACTAAATTCCGGCACCTCGGCGCCTCCGAAGACCTTAAAAAGTAGTTAGTGGGACGTTAAACAAATAACATTATTATTATTAAAAAGTTTGTTCTTTAAGCCAAAAACATTGTCTAAAATCTTGAAGATAACATTGTCTCTTAAATATAGAAAATAAATGAGACTATGTTAATGAACTCATTAAAACTTTACTTAAGATCTGGCTAAAATATTTTGTTTGTGTTCTCAGAACATTTAGGAGTCTTTAACTCTTCATGCTTCTTCATCTTATAAATTAAAACTAATTGGGTTTAGCAAGTCTATAAAAAAAATGATATTGTAGTTTCTCCCTATTGTTGACTTAATGCTGGAATGACTTGTATGTCAGGAGTCTGTTTGTTGTCTTATTCCTAAAGCGTTGTGTGCTTGTAGTGGGCATTAGAATAAAGGGACGCTCTAACTAAAAAGTTGAAATTTGATGTGAACACTCCAAATTTAAGACCTTAGCTTCTTGATATACCGTATAATCTCGAATATCAACGGCCACCGAATAAGACCCGCACCCTTATTTTGAAAGAACAAAACGTTAAAAAACAGTAAAGTCAAAATTATTTACAATCTTTAGTAACACACATCAAATAATTAGAAAATACAAATAAAAGTAAACAAACATTTCCAGAACGATATCCATCGAGATCATTCATCATCATCATCATCAGTACCACCCTTGGAACTTTCATCACCATCACCGTCCCACAAAATGTCGTCATCCCTGCCATCCATAACATTTGAAATACTAAATTTTCTGAAGCTCTTCTGTACGAGGTCTCCAGGGATACAATTCCATGCCGTCAAAATCCACGAACACAGCAGCTGAACTTCTGGGCGCAAAATGCGCCCAGTTGGCGTCAGTGTGTGATTATCAGCCGCAATCCATTCTGTATAGAGCTATTTCGAGGCTGCTTTAAATGGACGGTTCACGCAGACATCCAGTGGCTGTAGCATAGACGTCAACCTGTCTGGAATTACTGCTAGGTCGGTTTTCCCATCCTTGATATGTTTCTTCACAGCATCTGTTGTGTGGCCGCAGTAACTGTCTAGAACAAGAAAGCTCTTTTGTCCCAATAATGCATCAGAGCGACGTTGCCATACACACTTTACCCAACACACTTTACCCAGTCTTCCACAAGTGAACTGTCCATCCAGCCAGAGTTTTGAGATCTGACGATAACACCAGCGGGTAGATTTTAAGGAAGTTTCTTTCGCTTAAGAACAATGTACGGCGGCAATTTCGTTCCGTCGGCGAGAATACACAACATTACCGTACACCAATGTTCTTCATTACCGCCTGATCTAATGGTAACACTTTTCGCACTCTTAACATTCACAGCCCTGTACACTGGCATTTCAAAGTAGACTGGCGTCTGATCTGCACTGCCAATTTGGGAAAGCAAATATGCATTTTCCTTTCGCAAAGACAATAACTTCTCATCACAGGCACCAAGATGATGATGATGCTTGTTGTTTACAGGGGCCTAACATTGAGGTCATCGGCCCCTAATGGTACAAAATGAAATAACCGAAAGTTCAAATTAATCCACTGAACAAAATAAAATAAAAAATGTCATGAATGAATGGATATGAACCCTACAAACAACAACAACAAAACCAGTGCCACAGACACAAAAAAAGGTCGTGAATAATAGTATTACTGACCAAGGGACCATTTATAAAGCACAATGATGCTTGATGTCTAAAGAGATGAAAAATCCATGACTAAGGCCCCACAGAATGGTACATGTCGCGAGTAAAGTAGAACCATGGTATTTGTCATGTTGGGGTACTAATCAAAAGTAGCGAAGACTCACGGTGTTCCACACAAGACGGTACTACTCACAAGTATTGTACTTAGTACAGGTAACACAGACCTATGGTGTTTCGCACACAATGGCGCCACTCATAGCCAACGCAAACCGGTAAGGTTCCTCACCTAGGTGTACTAGTCATAGGCGCCGGTATTCCCGCGGCGTTCCTCACATAGTGGGTACCAATCACAGGCAACGCTGACCCACGGTGCCGCTCATATAGCGGTACAATTCACAGGCTACGCCCAGACCCGCAGTGGTGCTCACATGGGTACGATGCACGGGTACTGGAAACCACCAGGCCAGGCTTTTTACTGCAACTGATCACAAACCTATTTCATACCAATTTAGTGATACTACTCGCAAGTACATGAAACTCATTGTGTTCCCCGCATGGTGGTACGAATCAAGAGTAGTTTCATGGCTCTAATTCAATCATCTCTTGATGATGATGATGATGCTTGTTTTAAGGGGCCTAACATCAAAGGTCATCGGCCCCTAATGGTACGAAATGAGAGAACAAAAATTGCAAAGGCATCCACTGACCAAAATAAAAATAAAATATGGCATGAAGAATGAATGGATGGACAGGAACTCAACAAAACACAAAACAAACAAAAACCAGTGGATCGGACTCAATACTGATCGAAAATAACATTATTACCGACCAAGGAACCACTTATATAGCACAATGATGCTTGGTGTCTAAAGGGGGTGCAAAATCCACGTCTAAGGCCCCACAGAATGGTACATGTCGCGAGTAAAATAGAACCATGGTATGTGTCATGTTGGGGTATTAATCAGAAGTAGCGAAGACTCACGGTGTTCCACAAAAGATGGTACTACTCACAAGTATTGCAATACGTACAAGTAACGCAGACCTATGGTGTGTCTCACACAATGGCTCAACTCAGAGTCAACGCAAACCGAGAAGGTTCCCCACCTAGGTGTACTAAACACGGGCGCTGGTATTCCCGTGGTGTTCCTCACATAGTGGGTACTAATCACAGGCAACGCAGACCCACGGTGCTGCTCATATAGTGGTACAACTCACAGGCTACGCCCAGACCCGCGGTGTTGCACACATGGGTACGACGCACGGGTACTGGAATCCACCAGGCCAGGCTTTTACTGCTACTAATCACAAACTTATTTCGTACCGAATTTAGTGGTACTACTCCCCGCGTGATGGTACGATTCAAAATTAGTTTCATGGTTCTAATTCAGTCAGCCCTTGGTCGCCCCTTACGACAGGCAGGGGATACCGCGGGTGTATTCTACATGTGCGTCCCCCACCCGCAGGGGGTAGTGTGTTTGGTCCGCGAGAGGTATTTTATTTCCCTCAAGTCCGCCGGCAAGCCGGTTAGGACCCCCCTCTCCGCCACCTGGGACGTGCCACGTGGGAGTTATCCCCCTGCTACACCTGCGTAGCAGGTTCGTGGGTAGGCACCAGGAAGACACTGTGAAAATGAGGTACGCCTTCGTACGGTCAACCCATTAAAAAAAAAAAAAAAATACAAACCCATCCTCGGCTTGCCTTAAACCGTTCCGATGAAAGTTCCTTTGTGATTTCTAAAGCCTTTAGTTCACACATTTCGGTTGACACACCATATCCCAATTCCCGCCTTTGTCACATATTCATAAAGTTCTTCTTCAATTTCCGGAAGCTGCACACTGAGTCCACAACAAGCTCTACGATCACCACTACATGTTCATAGCACATTTTTCTTCTTTCTCCAACCGCAAATACACGACTGGTCAATATCTTATTTCCTACCGACGGCACTATTTCCAATAATTTCGGCTTCCCGAACTACTACAGTTTCTCACTCGCAGCAAAAGATCACGAACGCTTTGTGTAATTCATGTTGATACTACCAAGAACGTGCATGAGATGCCAAGCATGGAAGTAGCGTATACTGAGAGCAGAGAGAGCACTGTTGCCAAGCTGCACCGGCGGTGATACCCAACTTACGTGCATTCGGAAAGATAAATTCCCCAAAATTTTAAATAAGACCCATAACCAATTTTGGAAGCGATATTTTTTAAAAAACAGTGCAGGTGGTATTCGAGATTATACAGTATCATCATCAACGTCCCAATCTAGTCACCCGGTGTGGTTAACCTCTTAACATACCAATTATGTACAAAATTGTGATCTTTTTTTACCTAATTTTTTAATTCTTAAAATGGGCTATTTATTGACAACTAATGACAGTGGTAACAATGAAAATATATTTTTCGAACTTAACAATGAAATATAAGCCACCGAAAAGTTCTTGTTTTAAAATCCGGAGTATACTCATATTTTTTACAGGTTCTAAAATAAATGACTCAGCACTAAACAGATGGCAAGTAATACAACATGACACTCAATACTGTTCATATGTTTGTGGCTGTGTGAAATGCCCTAAAACAAGGATCAACACACAATGCTACATCGGGCGGGAAAGCCGCGAAAACCAACTGCCTGAGTCACCGACACCCACTACGGTTGAGTCAGAGACATCTGTTTGCAAAAATAGGACCCTGAAGTAATAACTTCATAAACATTTGGCAGAAATATTGAGAAACAAAAAGAAACGAGTATATTCAGGCTTTTAAATTAGGTACCGATCAATGAGCGACATTCCCGAGTATACTCGGTATTTTATTTTATATAAATATATAAAACCCCGAGTATACTCTGGCTTTCATGTTAAGAGGTTAACAAGCCACCTCCACTCCTTTCTGTTCTTCCATTTTTCCTGCTTCATTACTTCTACCACATTCAATCCAGCTTCTCTAATGTCCTGATCCATCCACGTTCTTCTCGGTCTTCCAACTGGTCTCATTCCCATAACTTCTCTTTCTTCTTGCTACCCGTTCCTTTCCCTGTTCTTACATGCCCAAACCATCTATCTTGCTTTCTGAATGTTCTCTACCAACGGTTCTATATTTAGCTCTTCTCTGATTTTAATATTTTGGATTCTATCTCTTCTTGTCTTTTTAACCGATGTTCTTAAAAATTTCATTTCTACTGCTTGGATCTAACTATCTTGTCTCTTGTTAGTTACCAGCGTTTCTAGCCGTATGTTACAACTGGTAGGAAATACTGTTTATACAATGTTAACTTTGTTCTCTTGGGAACTTCATCATCCCATAAAAGCTCTCTGACTTGATGATAAAATGTTGTACTTTACATAATCTTATTAATTTCAGGGTTGACTTCATTACTTCCTTTAATAATGGAAACTATTTTACATTCTCTAACCGTTTTCCGTCTATGTTCACTTGGCTTCTCTTTTCCACAGTGCACGACTAGTTTTTTTTTACCATTCCAAACTCCTTCAGATTTTCATTCCAAATGTCCAGTCTCCTTTGTACTTCCTTTTCTACCTTTCCCCAAATTACATCATCTGCAAATACCAAAGCATTCACTTCATCACTACTGATACACTGTTTTACACATTTTATGATTTCATCTATTAATATAATAAACAATAATAGCAACAGCAGAGATGCCAACTTTCAAGAAAGGCCATTCGTAATGCAGCCGCTAAAGTACCGGAGGGGTTGTGGGGGGGGCGGTCGTAGATATTTTCTTTTTTAGAGATCTTACAACAGTTTGGAGTTCATATTAGCGCGGGATTCAGTCTTGTTCTTCCTCATCATGCACATCTGAAAAATCGCAGCTACACACACTACAAAACAGTGTGAATTAGATTTTGAGGAACGCAGTAAACAGGGCCATTCTTTCGAGTATTCCTCCCAAAATTTTTGAACTATTTTTGGTTTATTACTAGCGTCACTAGTCACGGTAACGTAATCACACGTATTTTCCAACACAAGAAATAGATTCATTATTTCAAACCTTTCGCATTTCGTAACACACGATTACCATATATCCCAGAAGAGCAATATATGTAAATTTGGCAACTAAAATAGCAATAAATACTTCAACAGTCACGCACACAGTATTCACAATTAAACGGAGTTTGTCACTACTTTGACGCCAAAACAGACAAAAGAACTCTCATACTTGCATGGAAGTCTGATCATGTGAGGAACAAAAACAACCACTCCGCAAGATATACCAGTTCACAGGTGCTTATATTTCCGGTACTGGAACCACACACTGCGTTCAGTGCGTGAAAACGCAAAATATTCTTACTCGAGGGACAGGAAAGGGGTATATATGGTTACTGAGAAATCCGGAAATAACTGAGAATTCAAGCTGTAATGGCCTTCCTTGTGTATCTTCTTGAACACTTCATAAACTTCGATTTAAAAATCAACAACGAATCGTAATTTGTGGCGTGTGATTCGTAAATACGAATTACCCATCGTAATTATGCAATTATTACGATTGAATCATGATAGTTGGCATCTCTGCAACAGTGCACTTACTTGCTTGAGGCCTTTTTTCTGTTTAAAATGTTTCAGAGTCACCACTCCCTACTCATACACTGGCTTTACTCTCATGATACAACAACTTGTTAATTAATAAATTTGGTACATTCCTTTTCCATTGGCATTCGTTCATAAGCTTGGATATATCTGTATCAAGGAAAACTACGTGTAAATATCTTCTATTAGTCTGTGTGAGCCTAGCTTTAACACTTTGGCGTCGACGTGTACATTTGCTTTTTCCGCGGTAAACTGCTGAAATGCCGTATCCATTTTTCAGGTTGTTGTGCACTACGGATGTTCGTAATTTCATTTGTAGATGATAATCAAAGGCATATTTTATGTTCAAAGTTACTATTTTTGTGTCCCCCCCATTGGGGTGACATATGGTTATTAGGTTGACTATGCAACAGAGAAAGCGCATGTCACCCCTACAGGGGTGACGGCCTTCTTACCTTTGTTGTTGTGGAACACTGTGCTCTGTACTGTGAGCTGTTGAATTACGCGCCTTTCAATGAGTTCCTTGTAATTTACAGTTTTGTGACAAGAAATTAATTCATGTTATGTGTTTCTGTGTTGAGTAAGCCATGATTACCGAGAGAGATCGAACATCAACCTGAAAAGGGTTCGAGTGTTGAATCAAGAGATATTGACATTTAGGATTTGCAATGTGATGCCACCTTTTCTGAGTCAGAATTCAACAGTAGTTTGTGTAGTGAGGACACTAGGCAAAGATTCCGGTGCTGCATCGGGCAATGATTCAACCAAATCATCAGCCAGTGACAATTACTGGGGAACATTCCCAGGTTTGCAGAAACATTTTTTTAATTCACACGTAGCCCCGGTTTACAATTTCATCTGAGTGCTAAATCTCAACCAGTATGTAAGAATAAAGCAATAATAGACTCCAATCCACATTATTTTCCTTGCCATTAATAACTGAATTCTGATGGTTGCGTATGTGACCCCATATGGGGTGACAAATGCCAGAGAAATTCCACTGTTTGTTGCGCAATTCCCAGCGTGCTGAGAAAGGAATGGGCACTGCGCTGCACTCTATGAACACCTTACGTGAACAAGCAATGCAATACAACAGCGAATGGTAGCGCTAGTTTCGTGCGACAGCCTAAAGTTGAAAGGCCTGGACACACTGCCGTGTCACCCCATGAGGGGTGACATACTATATTTTGTATGAGGGTCCGTCACCCCACATGGGGTGACATCGTCTTCAAAGTGTTAAAAGGAATCTTCACTTACCCCTGCGACTGCTGCCTATATGTCTGGTACTGTTTACAACTTCGTGACAAATGCTTGTCATTCCGTTAGCACTCCTTGTATTGTACGAGTGAGTGCGTTTTCTTGTGTCAAAAATTTCATTTTTAGGTTCCGTATTGAATCGAGATTTACATACAAAATAGTTAGGTATGGGGATCCACCTATTAAATACAAGAAATAGTGATAATTACAAAGTCATCACATATTCATTTTTATTTGGGACTGGTTTTGGCAATAGGGTACGGCATCATCAGCCTACGAATTAAGACAAAGACATTGGACATACAATATACATTACATTTTTTAAAATTATTAACACTTTTTCAAATGTACGTGCTTGAATTACTTTACATATGTACAAGGGTTTTTATTATTAAAATTGAATATAGAAAGTTGTACACTAAAATATTTGTACAGTTAAAATTACGAAAGTTGAAGAAAGCTGAAGTGAAGAAATATCATTATATCATTTTAATGGTTTGATAATGTATATTCATCTATCCAGCAAAGTGAAATCCAAGAGAAAACATTATTTAACTAATTGATATTCATAAATAATCAGGTTCTTGTTCTCTTGTTTACAAGTGATGAAATGAAATGGCGTATGACATTTTAGTGCCGGGAGTGTCCAAGGACATATTCGGCTCGCAAGGTGCAGGTCTTTCGATTTGACACCCGTAGGTAACCTGCGCTCCTCGTGATGAGGTTGAAATTATGATAGACGATACATACAACCAGCCCCAGTGCCAGTAAAATTAACCAATGATGGTTAAAATTCCCGACCCTGCCAGGAATCGAACCCAGTACCCCTGTGACCAAAGGCAAGCACGCTAAACATTTAGCCATGGAGCCGGACTCTACAAGTGATATTGATAGGGAAAAAAATGCCATTTTATTTAATGATACTATAAGCCCACATGAAATCAGCTTTCCTGTTGATCATATAGCCGTGGACACATCACCCGGCCCAGACCACATCCTCATCAGGGTTATCAAAGATAGTATTGCAGTCAACATAATATCTCGCATTGCCACACGTATGTTGAAAACTGGGGTTGTAACTTATATCTTCAAAAGGCTGGGACTGTTCTAATCCATAAAGGTGGAGATACACTCAATATTAAGAACTGGAGACCCCATCACAATCTGTGCAGTAATAAGGAGAATAGTTGAGCGGGTCCTTGACATACACTATAAATTGAGTATAATTATGTCCACCTTTTCAATACAAATACAATGTGACGTCATTAACACATCACAAATTTATTACCTTTCAAAAAATTGGAACTGGTTTCGGCATTATTTGTATGCCATCATCAGCCATAGGAAGCTTTGTGACAAGGCTTAAGTACAATATTAACATAACATACAACATAAATACATATAAAAATTGACCATATTCTTACATAACTATTGAAAATTTTTTGGTGTAGTCCTTAAAACTTAAGATTAAAATTGGTAGCATATTATATGCAACATATTATGACTTATTACTTGTATACAATTTTTGACTGAAGTTAAAGCTTTGTCAGGTTCTTTAAATATTACAAAATGCTGATTTAGCATCCAGTTAAAAAAAATTTTCAATCTTTGAAAATTTTTATAACTACTAGGCGTTCGAAGGCTATTGTGCATTTTGGTCAAAAATACCTAAAAATGACATGTATTAAAATGAGTTCACCTATTATCAAATTGGAAACAGTAACCTATTTGTACTAGGTGTAGAGATATGTTACAGTTTAAGTCTTTGGTAACTCAATGTCTTGCATTAATGCAGTTTGGTTATTTAACAACAAATCGAGTAAAATGATAAGTTCGGCTGATATTATTTTAAGACTTTAAAACATTATTTGTCCATTATAGAGGTCCCTTGAGTAAAGATTTTTAGTGGGCAAAACAGTTCCTTTTAGAATTGATTACAGGTTCACTCTGTTTTGGGGTTTGAATAGAATGAAATTCTTATTTCATTATATAATGTTGTGCAATATTAATATACATAATGTTCCGTCTTTGCTAGTGTTCTTAAAATATAGATAGACTTAACAGGAGTGGACTGGTGAACCGGAATTTCTTGGAGCATTACATTCAAGGTCTTTGAGGTTCTAGAAATATCCCGATCCAAGACGGACCTAGGAGAAAGATATACATACTACGTATTAGCATTAGAATAACAAAGTTTGAGAAGGCACTATTTCTATTTAAATAAAAACTCACCCCAAGCACTACGCTGTCGAGAATACAGCCAGAGAGGAACTGTCTACTGGAAAGGCAGATAACAGACGAGTACTAGAAGGGAAGCAGAGCATATGATGTAGGGGAAGGGGGATCGCGGTAATGCGAGGTTATTGGTCGGGAGGGCGTGGATTACGGAGGGGATGGTAGATGAGCATATTGCGCACCATTTTGTGTACTGGTTAATTTATTGGTCTTTTTAGATTGTTGATCACTGAAATGAGCGTGTCAAACAATATCGTGGGTTTTTCCGATACCTCATTCAGATTATAATTAGGGTTAAAATACTGGTCCAATGATATGAAACATTGTTCCGTTATATCAAGTAAGGGCCCTTTTCCCAATATTTCTACATCAATGTCATGATTGATGTCATAAAAACTATGTTTATAGTCATTTATGTGTTGTCCTATAGCTGGAAATCTCCTATATTTAATGGCGTTGACGTGCTCATTAGACCTAACCTTGAAGGATCTCCCTGTTTGTCCAATGTATGTACTATCGCAGCTGTTACAGTGAAATCTGTATAAGCCCGATTTATCATATGGGTTTGGTGCGTTGACTAGTTTTGCGTTATGAAATATGTCAAGATTTCTGTTGTTGGTTTTAAAAGAAATGTTGATATTTTTCTTGAATATTTTTGTAATTCTATATATGTGAATGTTGAGTAGACTTTTGGTCTAGTTATTTCTTTTTGTAGGTTTGATTTCGGTCTGTGCTTGAACTTATAAATTATTCATTCTATGAAACTACGATTATAGCCCTTATGGACTGCAATGCTACGTATTGTTTTTAGTTCTCTATTTAAGTCTGATTTTGACATGGGAATACTATAAGCCCGGTGTATCATACTATTATCCGAGGATAACAGAGTCCTAAACTTCTTAGATTTAACCATCACTCGGCTCCTGCATTCCTCTAAATACAGGATCTATAGAAAACAAACACATACCACCACAACCATTCATAATGACTCCATACACCCACCCAGCCAAAAGCGGGCAAACTATAATAGCATGATACACCAGGCTTTTAGTATTCGCAGGTCAAAATCAGACTTAAATAGAGAACTAAAAACAATATATAGCATTACAGTCCATAACGGCTATAATCGTAGTTTAATAGAACGAATAATTTATAAGTTCAAGCACAGACCTAAATCCAACCTACAAAAAGAAATAACTAGACCAAAAGTCTTCTCAACATTCACATATAATCCATAACGTAGCCGGGACTGTGAAAAGATGCTTGTTTATGAGAATTCGGGTATAAAGAAAAATTGTTTATAGATGCAGATGATTGTATCGGTTTTCTAAATAATTTGGAACTCAAAAGTGTTAACTTTACGCGTAACCGTCACATCTAGAAAATTCAGTGAGTTATCGACTTAGTCCTCTTTCGTGAATTTCAAATTATGTTCGATTTCATTTAACTTATTAAAGATTTCTTGACTATTTGTGACATCTTTGTTTATGATTACAAACGTATCATCTACATATCTCAACGATAAATCAATTCCTTTAATTTATACTATTATTTCATTGTGTTCGAGTGAATTCATAAATATGTTGGCAGTGATGCCCGATATTGGGTCACCCATTGCTAATCCATTCCATTTATAAGTTTTATTGTTAAATGAAAAGTAATTATTGTCTAATACGAAATTTTTTTTTTTTTTGCTAGTTGCTTTACGTCGCACCGACACAGATAGGTCTTATGGCGACGATGGGACAGGAAATGGCTAGGAGTGGGAAGGAAACGGCCGTGGCCTTAATTAAGGTACAGCCCCAGCATTTGCCTGGTGTGAAAATGGGAAACCACGGAAAACCATTTTCAGGGCTGCCGATAGTGGGGTTCGAACCTACTATCTCCCGAATACTGGATACTGGCCACAATTAAGCGACTGCAGCTATCGAGCTCGGTAATACGAAATTTAACAATCTAGTGAATTCTTCTACTTCCATTTTACTAAGATAACTGTGTTTACAAATATTATCACGAATGATACTAACAGTTTTATCTGTCGGAATATTCGGGAACATATTAACTCCGTCACACAAACATATCATCTGGTTTGGATGCACGCCAAATTTAAGCAAAATGTCACACAAATCAAATCAATGGAATTTCTTAATGGTTGTTTATTATTAAAAGTGTAATGTCTTTTCAAAAAATTATGAATGTATTTGGAGACCTTACATGTGGGAGAGTTTCGGCAATTTATTATCGGACGAACCAGAACATCTCTTTTACGTAGTTTGGGCAAAGCTCTAGTTTCTGGGAGCCTAGGATTCATATTGACAAGTTTTAATTGTTCTTGTTCGGTAAAGAGAGATGTGGATCTTTTAAGTAAATTTAAGTCTGACGAAATTTACCACACTAGGCTGCCTTCAGTTGTGTTTATGGGTGTGACTGTTGTCGTTAAGAGATGCTGCTATATATGTGTTCCACCGTGGAACTAGTTTGTGTCCCAAAGAACTATCGAATAGACTGCTCGGCAGCAGCAAGAATTGCAGGGCTGTACATTTCAGTTATTCATCTACGGTCCGACTACTAGAATTATAAAGTAAAAAAAACTGGGCGATGATCACCGCCACAGAGGTAGTGGTGTACATCTGACAAACAAGGGAACCAGCAGATGGACTGAAGTTTATGCTAGAATAGATTCAACGTACAATAGTCTGTTCCCCTAAATTCAGGATGCACAAAACAAGCCCTGATCAGTTTCTCCTCTTGGCTTCCTCTAGGGCAAAGAATACAGGGGTCACATAACGGAATGTCACCAGCAGGAAAAGTCACAGTCAGTTTCCTTCAGGCTTAAGACTTTTTGTGGGGTTGCTTCCACAGGTTCTGATTACGTTCTTTCATAAAATTGGACAAACGAGCTTCGTGTAAACTACCTGCTCATTCAGTAGTTATTTTTTGTGAATTTCCTGGTATGAAAGATTTTGTGGTGCTCTGTAATTTACATCAAATTATTATGGCCAGTGGCTCTGTATCGCACACCTTGTTTAACACGTTGACGACGGCGTATTGTTTTCCGAGTTTATTCATGAGGAACGAAGTGAAAAATCAGAGGTACTTGAACTCTAATTGATATATTACATACTATTACACATCTTAAGTACAGCCTATAGGCGTTAGGGTGCACTGTGTGCTGAGACCGCCCGGCGGGTCTCATCGTCCACAAGTAACGCACGAGGTTCGCGCGCACTCTGTGACCCGCCGGCGACCTCACTGAAATTGGCGGTCTTTACTTGAACTCTAATGGATATATTACATACTATTACACATCTTAAGTACAGCCTATAGGCGTTAGAGTGCACTGTGTGCACTGTCTGCTGAGACCGCCCGGCGGGTCTCATCATCCACAAGTAACGCATGGGGTTCGCGCGCACTCTGTGACCCGCCGGCGACCTCACTGAAATTGGCGGTCATTATGCAGCATTGTTTGTTTTGATTGAACGTAGTGTTGTGAAGCAACATGTTAAGTGTGTGTCTATTCTTATATTTGTACATATTTTCTTCATATAAAATGATTTGAGTAACGGATCAAGCATGTTGAATAATTTTTTAATTATCCTAGCTCCTATGTACTCCCTGCATGTCCCACTATATACGAAGTTAGTTTGCGTTATGTAGAGACGAACCAGAAAGGACGAAAGCATAAACTGTGAACGGCGCACGATACAGCTCCAGTATATATAATGTGTCATGAGACCGCCGGCGAGTCTCACCGTCCAGAAGTAAAGAGTTGGCGTGACCCGCCGGCGGGTCTCATAGTCGCCAAAGTGTTAATTCAAGAATATGCCTACAGATTACAATGTAATTTCTTTAGATAAACTCCAGGGTAATAGGTATTATAGAGAATCCAGGGTTAAGAAAAGACTACAGGTGTTATGGGCTTTTACTTCTATTGGTGTTACCCACTTTAGTTCTAAAAATATATATATTAACTATAATGAATTCCTATCAAAATGTATAATTTTTCTTATGAAACAAACATTAGTGGTGCCATACACTTCTGAAGAAGCCGTAAAATCATGCTGATATCTTTGAGTTTATCGTTTTAAATATTATATATGCAGTTCATTACTCGGAATAGCCGGCCATGCTTGTCGCATCGCGCGCCACATTTCAGCATGTAGCGCGGAAGTGTGTACAGTAGTCAACACGTGTAATAACTCAGCTAACTACTGGGAATCATCATTGGTGAGGTCAGTGCGGCAAGTTTCCCATTTTGCGTGCATCACTCATTACAGTAATTGCTTATGTAAGGGAGATATTTGGCAGATTGAGATTGAAGTGATCGTATTTCTAGGGTGCATAGTGTTTCAGTATAAATATATTGTCTTTAGTTTCTGGTGTATTGCATTGCTTTTGGTTGGGTATGTCGTGTATTATTTTTGTCTGTTAGGTACTTTATATAATCAACCAGCAAGTAATATTTTTTTAAGTTATGGCTAAATATGTGAAAAGGAGAAGTGGTGAAGTTCTCAGGAGAAAGGAGTGGTAAATGGTGTTTATAATACATTTTCATATTTGAAAATAAAGCATCCAGGACAAAGTGTAAGTTGGGTAGTAGATGAAGCCACAACGGCTTTAGGAATTTAGAGGTCTTCCATCTTCAAAATAAGGAAGGAAGCCCTACCACTGCGAATTAAACCCCATTGAACTCGTATGGGCTCAGGTGAAACATTATGCGAGCGTACATAATATGGACTTCAAAGTGAAAGAAATGCAAAGATTAATTGAAGAAGGTTTAGTGTGTCACACCTGAAAACTGGAGGAATTATGTGAAGCACGTTACGAAAACTGAAAACGACATGTGGAAGGATGATGAAATTCAGGACGATATTGAACCCATTGTCGTCCACCTCGGTGACTCTTCAGGCGAAGATTCCTCAAATAGTGTGTAAATGGAAGAGATGAACATTCCACCTCTGCCTTGAAATCTCGACACTGCTGACAAGGTAGGGACAGTGAGATGGATTTATTTTAAAATGATATTTTTATTTTACTGTATTTACCTATCTGTGCTTGTGTGTTCTGGCGCCCTCATACGAATAGGTCATTCTGCATTCTGTACTGTATGTTGCGGAAGAATATTCAAGTTATCGTATTTTGTGATAAAGACGGGAAGCCCTTGCATCTGTTGTCAGTTACGACTAAATTTTGTAGGGCACATCACCGAGAGAGATATCACGCCGTCATCAATCCTCGATGGAGCTTCCTGTGTTGTAACCACACAGTATTAACCTTAATAGTGAAATGATTCTGTGGGCTAATAAACTCAGCACTGCACTCCCATAAAGCAAAACAACGATCACGAAACTTTCTCAGATATATAAGAAGCAAGACATTATCAGACATGCCAACTTTCAAAAGTGAAAAGTCAGGAGAAATTTCGCAGCGAATCGCGACGTATTACGACACATCACTGATGGCAGAAAGTGTACAAATTCATTATAATTCAATACATTAACAATTCTATTTGGCCTACATATATATTTTTCATCATTTACATGCGAATACTAAATACTGGACATACCTGAACTGTAGGAACATGTGACTCCTCATCCTTCAACACGGTGATCATATTACCACTAATTGTTGCTCAACACACCAGTAGCTGACTTAGACCTCTTCAGAAACTCGGAACTAAATTTTTGCTCAAAGCACTTGGCTTGCTGAACTGATGTCAAGGTTAAAAGTTTCTCGAAAGTTTCTTCAGACAGCAAGGATCTGAACCGTGTTGTTTTTGTGACTCTGCTAAAAATCCTTTCACATTCTGCATTGCTACGTGGAATTGATAAAATAGCAAGCATCACCTTAGAGAGTCTGTCATATTTAAGTGGTTTTCCATTTTCACACCAGGCAAATGCTGGGGATGTACCTTAATTAAGGCCACGGCCGCTTCCTTCCCACTCCTAACCCCTTCCGGTCCCATCGTCGCCGTAAGACATATCTGTGTCGGTGCGACGTAAAGCAACTAGCAAAAAAAAAAAAAATATTTAAGTACACCATCAGCTGATTTCATCTCACCTACCAATGCCCATAGAAGAACATCAATTCTTCCTTTTGCCAGGTCTGTTTCTTTGAGCTGAAAGTTACAGAACTGGGAGTGAAGAATATCAGTTTCTTTATCCAAATGTTCCGTTTCACTAGTCAAAATGTTCGGACACTTGTTAATGAAAAATCTAAGGCTAGAAAATGATGCCTTACTTATAGCAGAAATATTTTCAACTTCTGCATTAATTAAATCTTCATCTTTGAATGGAAATTTGTGTACAATGTAGTCACACGATGAAGATAAACAATTTCTAACAGGCTTAAAAGAACATGCACTTTTCCTCAGACCTCAAGATGTTCACTAAAACAAACGCAAGTTTCCTATCATCAGATCACAATCATCCTTTTGATTTGCTGGAGTATGATAATTTATATCGAGGAGAATCTTTTAATACTGCAAGGTTTCACAAACCTTGCCATCACATTCTTCAATAGTTCCTCCACAACTGACCTCAGTAAGTGGATGTGCGGCATACTTGACTGGAGAGCTATGTTTGGATTCCCAAAGATAAAACTTGAGAGAAAAAGGCAAAAAGATTTATGTAAATTTGATGAAAAGAACATGAAAAAGTCGTTCTTCACGTGACAATGCATGGCTCTTGGTGTCATCAGTAGTTTCATTTTTTTAGTGAAACTGATGACTGGGTTTTCCTTTTAACTGAGGAGTGAGGTGAAATGTTATGACAATCCTTAACCTTTTCAGGCAAACAAGATACATCTGCACTTGAACTGTGCTTAGGAATTTTGTAAGTCTTCAAAGTTCCCATCTGAGAATCCTTACTCACAATTTCGCTCCTGAATAATGTAACCAAAGGGCCCAACTGCAGCAAAATCCTATATAAACACCTTCTTTGTGATAACCTTCGAGTAGGCACATGCTTCAGAATTTTCCTGATCTGTGCTGTGTAAAGTCTGAAATTCTCTGAACTTTTCTTTCCTCTTTGCACTCCTTTCCAGATAATAAAATTTATCAGCTATACTTTCTTCTACATTTACGGGCAAGCACACTGCACCCTTCTCGGCAGAAGATTAATTAGGTGACAAGAGCAGCCTACAATGATTATGTTACTATTTTCCCGCTTCAAACATCCTGCCACACCATTCTTTAATCGTACCATTACTGAAGCATTATCAGCACCGAGAGCAAGGCAGTTTTTTAATGGAATGCAGAATTCCAGAAAAATTGAGAGCAAAAGATTGGCAATGTTAACTCCAGTAGCATCCCCTTGTAAATTCGGCACAGCGAGTAGACAACTCTGAATTTCATTGAGTTCAGGCTTAAAAAATGTTACAACAACGGGATATATTTTCAAGTCGCTTTTATTGCTAACATGAGTAGCAACAGAAAATGCGTTCACCTACAAATGTGATACAATTTTCGCCCTTTCCTCCATGCACATTTCTGTAATGATAGCCGCTGTTTTTGTTCTAGCACACCCATATCGTCTAGCGATTTCCGAATCAGGAAACATTTTACGAAACAAAGGTCCCGCCCGGTCGGCACAATTTACAGGCAGGTTATGTTCTACTATAAATGACGTAAATAACGCCTCGGCATTCGTCACAGGACTTACATCTTGGTTTTTACATGCAAATTTCAGTTTCCGGTTTCTTTCTACACACTGGACACTCTCCTTATGTTTTTTCGTTTGCATATGATTGAGCATATCGCATTTCCCGCCATATGCAATTGAAAAACCACACCTACATATGGTACAGAATGTGAACGTTGGTCCCTTTCTGGATTCACTCAAACACGGAAACTATTCCCTATGAGAACTTATAAACACTGCGTCATATTTTTTTTTGACATTTTGGCCAAAACAAATATTAAGGCACAACACGAGCACTTCTGCAGGTCTTGCCCCGGGTAGAACGACTATGTTTCTGAGGTTAGGTTAATCCAAAGAGAATGTTACTCGCTTGCAAAGAGAATGACTGTATTACAGACCAAAGAGGAGCACATGACTGGGCACCGTGCCCCGTACTGCCATCTGGTATCATTATCAGAACTACTATCGACCAGCGATACTCAGCCATATATCGATAGAACGAGGAAATCCGCAGGAGTTTAACATAATACCAAAATTACGGATGTTGCTCTGAAAATCGGGAGATCGGACGCCTTGATCGGAAGGAACGATGAAATATCGGGAGTCTCCCGCTCATATCGGGAGACTTGGCACATCTGCATAATCATTTCCGGTTTTGGACACGCATGTTATTATTTATGTTAGCGGTATTATTATTTAGTCTGGCCGAGGCGGTAAAGGCGTACTCAGTTTGCCCGGAAGGATGTGGGTTCAAATCCCAGTCAGGAAGTTGTAAAAATTTAAGAAACGAGATTTCCACTTCCGGAGGTGCACATGGCCCTGAGGTTCACTCAGCTTACACCAAAATTGAGTATCAGGTTAATTCTGCGGGCAACAGTGGCTTCTATTTTATTATTATTTAGTTTGCATCCTTACATGTTCAAACTCTTACTCTATTTCGAATGACACAGTCAGTGGGCTGATATCCTTAGAAACGTTATGGCAAAACGAAATTTCATAACTTGGAGATTGATATAATAAGGAATTTATTATTATTATATCTACTACACAGTCTTGAAACAGCTAAGTGAGGTATAATTTTATGTCATCGCTGTATTTTACAAGCAGTGATCGAGCCGCGATGAGTGAGCGAATATGGCAACAGTGGAAGACAGCAAGCCCATAAGGCCTGTAGTCTTTTCTTAACTCTGGATGCTCTATAGCACTAATAAAAGTTATTCTGTCCCATATATCACCTATCATGCCCCGAAAATGTCAAAATCATCCCAACAACTTTTGCTACTTATGCATTTCCTTCACTCTGAAATCAAAACTGTGTAAAGTCCCTCCATGGCTTCAGAAATTGTACTAACTCTACTTTGGTAATCCTCTTGGTGAACAAAATAACGGGCAACAACTTCACGTAAATAAACCTCCATCAAAGGGGTTAGAGGACTGGGTACAAAAGAAGAAAATGTCGATGACATTTGCTACTGGCTTTTACGTTGCACCGACACAGATAGATCACATCGTGACGATAGGATAAGAAGGAAGTGGCCATGGCCACAGCCCAGCATTTGCCTGGTGTGAAAATGGGAAAACCATCCTCAGGGCTGCCGACAGTGGGATTCAAACCCACTATCTCCCGGATGCAAGCTCACAGCCACGCACCCCTCACCGCACGGCCAATCGCCCGGTAATGACATTTGCTAACCTGATATGGCAGAAAGTACAAAAAAAATCGCAGACACATTTTTGTCGCTTAAATGTGTAAATATTAAGGGTTCCTCGGAGGAAGAAGAAAAAAGAAAAAACCCACAACAAATTTCAAATAAAGAATCTGAAAGGCCAGTCTCGCATGATGACACCTACAGAAAGTGAATGCGACTTAAGTATTGGTAGTGCAAAATTAGAACGCGGTTCTCTGATCCAATGATCTACTGAAACAATGTGCCTGCCTTCTCTCAAAAAGAAGTATCAGATTGGATCTTACCAGCTGTTCTGCATAATGGCAATTGTTCTCTTCATATAAAAGAAAAATATGAACATATTACTGGAATCAATTCAATCTACCACCACCAGTAGTACTGCTTCCACCTCTCGATATAAAGCTGGGCTTAGCATAAATTCCTCTTTAACACACACTTGGAAGAAGAAATTTGTAAGGATTCTGCCATGTGTCACTTGCCAATCTGCAAGAACTTGCGCCCACAGATCTGAAGAATTTTTTACGAGACGGAAGTGAAAGCTCCGAAAAGGTTCAAGTGGCTGTGTATGAACTTCTTAGAGAAGTCTCCAGACTACAGACCCATAAGGTCTTAATGATATTTGCTTTACGTCCCAGTAACTACTTTTTACGGTTTTCGGAGATGCCGAGGTGCTGGAATTTAGCCCCGGACGATTTCTTTTATGTGCATGTTTTAAAATTATATTAAATTAAATTAAAATAAAATTATCCTTCCTCAATACCATCTAACTTCAATCTCTTTCATTTTTTCTCTTTTTTCACTATCACTCTTCCTCTGTTAATTTATTCTACCTTCTCTATTTATTAAAAAAAAAAACAATCGACCTTCATTTCGGTTCTCCTCTTTCAAATTTTAACTCTTGTCTTGCGCCAACTTCGACTACTTAAATCATGTCCTAATAATTTTTTCAATTTAAAAAATAGCGCACTGTGCATATAAGTTTTCATTTGTTTTCCGATATTGCGCTTTTTACTACATTTTTTCTCTTTACAATTGCTTTTTCAAGTCAACTGTTTTCCAAGAACTTAGCAGGAGCACAAGTTCTCATTCAATTATACTGATTTGCGTCGTATATTTTTTATATACGTACTTAACTTCCCGCAACCGAGACAAATATTGGACCTTCAAGACATTCTCCACTCTACTTTGGCGTTCGAGACCGCAGCGCATGACCTTGAATCTGCCGCACTGATCACCGGGAACTGGCGGTTTGCTTCTACAAATCTATTCGTCTGCGACTTCAAGTTTATTTATAATCTTCATATATTATTTGATAGTGTTGTGACTTTGTGCCTGACAGAGTGTGAAACTGACCCATTTCTCCAATATTCATAAACATTGTGTGATTTCGCCTACTTGTTTTTACGGCTGACGATGACCTGGACTAGGGTCGAAACCGGTCCCATTTAAATAAGAATGTAATTACTACATTTCTTTCTTTTATGTATTGAATTGGTTGAACTTCAATTATTTAATTTTTAATGCCAGTAAATCTACCGACACGGGGCTGTCGTATTTGAGCACCTTCAAATACCACCGGACTGAGCCAGGATCGAACCTGCCAAGTTGGGGTTAGAAGGCCAGCGCCTTAACCGTCTGAGCCACTCAGCCCGGCTTATCAAAAGCTTTCTCATAGTCAATGAAACATGCAAAAACATCTTTGTGTAGTTGGCTGCATTTTTGGAGCAGGACATTGACGCTGAGTAAGGCTTCTCGTGTGCCAAAGGCATTTCTGAAACCCATTTGGTTGTCATCCAAGTCAATTTCGCACTTTGTTCTAATGCGTGCGTGTATTATACTTGTATATTATGCTTTTAGCATATGACTCATCAGACTTATGAGACGGTAGTCACTGCATTTTTTTGGATGAGACTTTTAGGTATCGCGATGAATGTCGATTGCAACCAGTCCTCTGGGATTATTCTAGCATCATAAATTGTATTGAAAAGTTTACCAATTTGGTCAACATTCTCTTCAGTTATTAGTTTTAGAACTTCGGCTGGTATCTGGTCTGGACCTACTGCTTTACCATTAGGCGATATTGTGAGGGAATGTAATACTTTTGTTATTTTTGGAGCTTTCGCATTGGGTAAATACACAATTTCACCTCTGTCATCACTGAACAATTCGTTCATGTATTTTTTCCAGGTCTGTATGACTTTTTATTCATCTAGGATGGGTTTCCTGGTGTCATCAAAGAGAGTCATTGGCGCCTGTTTTCTGTACAGCCCAGCTATCTCTTTTACTTTCTTGTATAACTTGAAACTATCATGGTCTTTATTTAGTTCTTCTATTTCTTCACAGTTCATTGTCATCCATCTTTCCTTGGCTAATCTGATTTCCTTCTTAATCTCCCTTTGTGTCTGTCGGTAGCTGTCTTCTCTACCCTTTTCTTGTCTTCTCCGTTCCATTAGATCAAGTATTTCATCAGTCATCCATCTCTGCTTCTTTTGCCTGGTTGGTGTAAGATGATCCTTACAGACTTAACAGTGTATCATGTAATATTTTCCACTGTATTCTGTACTGTTGTCATTGTTGTTGCTATTGCATTTTGTTGTTCAGGTCTTGTATTACTGCTTTTTCAATTGTACTATCTTGCAATTTGGTAACATCAAACTAGTTAGACACTTGCTTTGATGTGCTGGTTTTCAATTTCAATCTGATATCTGCCACTAATGGCACAGGGTCGGACCCAATATCTGCTCCAGGATACGTTGTTGCTCGTTTAACAATATTTCTAAATCTTTTGTTAACCAGAATATAATCAATCTGATTCCTGATTGGTCTTCCTGTTTCATTTTCTAGTGGTGAAATCCATGTGTAGAGGCGACGTTTATGTTACAAACAACTAGATCTTGCTCTTGGCAGAATTGGAATAGTCTGTCACCTCTTTGGTTAGCTGAACCCAATCCATATTCTCCCACTAAGTCAGACCTTCTACCTTGCCCAATTTTGGCATTGAAAGCTCCTGATATTATTATGTCAGTGCTGTTGAGTTCTTTACACACCTTATTCAACATTTCATAGAATTCATCAACGTCACTGTCATGTTTTGTGTCCGTTGTTGGAACATATACTTGTATAATGCTTACATTAAAGGGCTGACTCTGCATCTGTAACAGCATTATACGCTCAGAGATTGGTATGAAGTTTTTGACATATCTGACATAGTTCGCCGAAACGAACACACCTACTCCATTCCAGTGATTGCGGTCTTGCGGGTCCCTGCCAGAGTAGTAGAGTAGAGTAGTAGAACCTGGCCAGCGTAGCTCACCGATTCCTAAGATGTTCATTTTCAATCGCCTGGCTTCTTGAATCATATTGTCCAGCTTTCCAGCTGCATATAAACTTCCAACGTTCCATGTAGCTATACGTAGTTGATTTTTAATTATGTTAAACCGGGGGATTCTTAGCACCCCTTGCCCACTAAAGGGCTGCCTGGGACTAGGGGCCTTTGATTTATTCTTTCTCTCCATAGTAACTTCCTGGGAATATTGTCACTGGCGTGGTTTCCCATTGCCTTCCCCTGTATAAATACAGCCGCTCCTAACATGGAGAACAGACGCAATTTTTATTCAAAATAAAAAAAAAAACGTTCAACACCAGTCCACAGAATAGTCAAATCCAAAGAGTTTTATACAAAGGAGTAAACATGGCCAACCTCAACATTAACAAATTTCTCAACAACCTCCTTAAACTGGTCTTGCCGCATTATGCCCTCAACCTCATACAGACATCCAGAGTCTTTCCCACTCATGACAGAACAACCAATGAATTTGGTGGAATGTTTTACAATACACAACATAATGGAGGTGGTACTTTTCACCACAGCACGTTCGTACAAACTGAGATTTTATTTGCCGAAATTTCAAATGTGAACTCGTCACTAATGCAAACGTGAAACAAAATGAAAAGGCCATTGAGATTTAATTTAGGAATTGCCTTGAACTCAGAAAAGACACTGCATGAAGGAAAGTACTATACACACTAATGATAGTCATCACTTTTCAGAAATCCAAATCTCGATGCTCGTGCTCCTTTGCCTATGCAAGACGTTTTGACATAGCGGCAGTTAATTTTGGCTTTCGGGCAGGCCCGAGAGCCTTAAGAGTCATCTGAAAGTTTGCACCTTATAGTTCTTTTACACAGAAAGATGCTCATTGTAATTTGCTTTGTAGAAGCAAAGCGGCTCTCATGGCATATCTTCTTTCAGGGACTAATTCCTCACCAAAATCTATTTTCTTCATTACACACCTCCAGGAAGAATCAGATATACACAATCTACGAGAAGTCTTGAAATTTGAATGCATATGGGTGCCAATCAGAGCTCTTACCTCGGCAATCATTTGAGAGGTCAAATCACTTATTTTACCCAATGTTTTTCGTATGGATATAGCAAATAAAATCTCACAATAATTACAAAACCAGACTGTAAATAAACCACGAAACCTACAATACTAGATGTTAATAATGAACTTGCTGTTCTGAAGACAACTGGTACTGTTCATCATACCAGCTCTCACAAGAATGACACTGCACAATTCATTCAGCAACAGCTGTTTTACAATATTCAACCCATTAAACAAGTGAGCCAGTTTACAAAAACATACCCCTGAAAGAAATTAGTTAAGTTTAATATCACCAGGGACAGTAGGTATAATGAAATGTGTTGCAGCAAGTCACTTAATTTCTTACGTTCGCATTTACATTCACCCCCCCCGCTATCCTTGGTGATGTCAGTGAGATGGATAGAAGGTCTTAATGTTATCCGCACAATTTCTTGTACGTGCCAATAAATCTACCGGCATGAGGCCGATCTATTCGAGCACCTTCAAATACCACTGGACTTAGCTAGAGTTGAACCTGCCAAGTCGGGGTCAGAAAGCCAGCGCCTCAACCGTGTGAGCCACTCAGCCCGGGGATGGAAAGAGTCTCGCCAAGACATTAAGTTGATGGAGAAGTACTACCAGTGCTTCTGGACTAATTGATGCAGATTACAATTGGCTATTATAACGCAAATGACTAAGGAAAAGAGCATAAGCAATCATCTGCTAAGCATTTCCAAGCCTCCAATCCCCTACACCAAAACCTATTTTCAATTGTCATAATAATATGCGTTAGGTTTTTCTTTCATGTGAAGTGATTTGTTGCATTGATCTTGTTTAAATGTATGTGTAACTCCACCAATTTAAGGTATTATGTGTCTGGTAACGTAACGAGTGGGCAGTACAGCAAAGTGCCGGTAAACAACCCGATCCCCTACGGTGACCAACTGCAGTGTGCTGTGGTGATGGTTCCCTACAGTAAAGGAAATGACACTGGAATGGGCTGATCACATGTTGGCAGTAACTAAAACCTCCTTTAGGTAATGCCGACCTCATTGTAAACACTAAAATGAAAATGAGACTATGAAAAACCTTGGAAAAAGGTAGGATGATTACAGGAGGCAACGTGCTGTTGTTATAAACCTATCACAGACTTTTTACATTTACAATTTGTTTTACGTCGAACCGACACAGATAGGTCTTATGGCGACGATGGGATAGGAAAGAGCTAGGGACGAGAAGGAAGCGGCCGTGGCCTTAAGCCACAGCCCTAGCATTTGCCTGGTGTCAAAATGGGAAACCACGGAAAACCACCTTTAGGGCAGCCAACAGTGAGGTTCGAACCCACTATCTCCTGGATGCAAGCTGAGTACAGTTCGCCCCGCATTTACGCTTGATCTTGTTAGCATCGAGGTTACTTTGGCTCTGCCCACACCTAATCTCAAAACTATTGAAGGCCAGCTACTGCTACCTGTCCAGGGATACTGGGGGACCTTCAAGACTATCTGCTTACAGTGTTCCTTGAAAGAGTCGCAGAACTGTAGCTTGATACCTGATCACACGACTTTCATATTATTTCAGCTTGTTTCTTACTTAAATAAAACGCACAAACTATCTCCGCAGAATTTAGTCTGAGATGATTTGTATCATAGTAGCTAAAAAGTTTTTAAGGGCAGTAGTGAGATTTATTCCCAGCGTTGAAACAAAAAATTTGGTTGTGGCATCATACACAACCACTAACCCGGCTCAAGGGACAGAGGGTCACCTTCCCTAGTCTCCACTTGAGTAATTCTTGTCTCCACATCAGTAGGCCGGTGTGAAAGGATGGCTTAGTTCAAGCAGGAACCCAGTGCCACGTAGTTTAACATGGAATCCATGCCCAGGGTCACGGGAGAAGACGTTTAACGGCAGAGATGGTGGACGACGAAACCCATCCTCTCTGGGGATAATTATAAGAGGAAACCACTGCCTTGTGGCGAAAAGGGATCTTTGAAAGCTAAGGGAGAAAACCATGAAAGATCCTAAGATGCGTTAGGCTTAGAAGGCCAGCAAGAGAGTAATAGATATTTCTGTCAATGAAAGAACGAGCCTCGGATTCAAAATACCCAACGTAGACATTTCTTGTACCACTGGAACGAATGACGGCCCTTTAGTAGAGCCTGAAGATAATCTAAGGAATGCAAGAAGAAGCATCGATAAAGGACAAAAAAACTAGAACCCAACAAAAAGTTCAGAGTGGGAACATTAAACAAAATAACTTTGACACGAAAGTGAAGAGGTTGTAGACATGATGAAAAGGAGGAAGATCCATATCCTTGGAATGAGTGACACCAAACAGAGGGGAAAGAACTCAACATTGCTGAGAGATGGATACAAATAATACTGGCACACTCACAGTAAAGAGGCAAATGGATTGGGCTTTGTGTTTCACCAAAACATTGACCCTTTTAGAGGTGTAAGCTTTATAAGCTAAAGGATAATGACAGCCAGAGAGAACACAGGAAAGAATAGTTTCACTATACACCAAATATACATGCCTCAGCAAGATTGCAGTGACAATGAAAATGTGAAATCCTCTGAAGGACCAAGTAAGAGAAGATAATGTAATGATAATTGGGAATTTGAATGCTCAGATTGGTATTGACAGAAATGAATATGAGGAAGTGATGGGAACTTTTGGATATGGGAAAATAAATTCTGAGGACGAAGAAATTCTAAATCTGTGTATAAGGAATCTTGCACTAAAGAATACTTGAATTACGCGCCAGTAAATCTACCGACACGAGGCTAAGGTATTTGAGCACCTCCAAATACCAGCGGACTGAGCCAGGATCGAACCTGCCAAGTTGGAGTCAGAAGGCCAGCGTCTCAACCGCCTGCGCCACTCAGTCCGGCTGATTACGAGATTTGTCTTAGACAAATTGATTGGAGAAAAAGTGGGGGACACATAAGTTACACCAAGCAAGTGTCTGGATGGTGACTACAGGTTACTACTGGTGGATCTAAATTATAAGATTAAAGGTGTGATTGCTGTACAAAGAATGCCAAGAATTTTAAGGAATGGAAGTTCAAAGAAAAAAATTAAGAAAAGTTTCCAAAATCTAATAGCACAAAAATTGCCAAGAACTGGTAGTGTGGATGAAAAATGGAACCTGTTTAGAGCATCAAATAGTCAGTAGTGATGTGCTAATATGTGGCAAAACAAAAGGTAAGGTAAAAGGGAAAGAAATCAGTCGGTGGAATGATGAGTATAAGATACAATTAAAGAACGTAATATAGCAAAGAACATGGATAGTGAGCGCGTGTTGTCTCGTTACAACATGGTGGTTACAGACAGACGGTGCAATTTGAAAAAAAGGAATGCCGAAGTACTGACAATGCTTTTGTTTGAACGATGAATTTGTAGTGTGTGTAAACCAAAGAACAATAATAGTACTTCATAAACTTGGAATCGTTAAAATTAATAATACCATGCGATTAATTTAACTTTGTAAATAGATGCTAATTTTGAAAGAAATAAATGCTGTTTTTCAAGTCCCTACCAATTACAAATCAGGGGAAAGTAAGCAAACGCACCACAATTCTGATGAGCAGGTTGCCTACCCAACAACACATGAACGTCATTACAGTAAAGCCTCGTTAATTCAAAGTCATTGGGACACAAAGTCGGACTTCGTACTAACCGTCAACTCTTAATTCAGAAATGCCAAACTTCGCCGCATTACAAAATATTCTACCCGTTACTGCATACAATTAACCTTGATTCACCTTTCAAATGTCATGGCAAGAGCTATTTCCAAAATGCATCCCACAAGGTGCATTTACAGTATTCAGATAACTCTCTGACAAACATAACATCACACAACGAAAGAACAACAAAACAAGATTCAAAGACGAAGAGAAATCTACGCTGACTCTCGTGTGCAAGTGCTTTATTAATTGGATTACTTTATTGTATGCATTTTATATACTTGCACGGAAAGTGCCCAACGTCCTTAAAACGTCATGGCTTATCAAAGTTTCCTAAGACGAGGGAAAGAAGTCGCTCACTTCCGTGTGCATTGCAACACTGTACAATGACCCTTGTACGATTTCCCGGTTGGCACTTTTCTCCTTTAAAATCATAAGCCTGTTTGGGCTTGGCATTAACCCTCCACGTGATATGTAAAAACCTCTTAAGTGATGAGTGACTACCGTCTTCGTAGAAGATTTTTTAAAAATTCAAAATGACAGTAAAATATATCATATTACATATCTTTTTGTTAAAAATAAACCAGAGAATGTGATTATGTAATAATATTGGGTACGTACCTTGATTCCATTTCACAGGGGGCAGCGAATTGTAATTTTTCACTTTTGAAAATAATGTCAACTTTCACTATACGTAGCTTTAAAACTACAAAAGACCGAAACAAAGGGTAAATGCATAAAATGATCATTTTGTTAGCAACAAAATACTTTTTGAGTACATATTTACTGTAAAACTAAAGAACAGAAAGTTATGTACAAAAAAAAACAAAATTATGTACATTCCTCCTCGGGCATAATTATTTACCTTGAGTCACTTGAAGAGTTTTTCTTTTCTTCCTCTTTATTATGGGCCTGTAAAGTGTTTCAACCTATGGTAGCAAGTAAGATGAATGCCACAATTACACTTAGGGCACCAGAAGTTGCTTTGCTTTTTTTAAATTTTTATTTAATGGCCAGATCTTCTGAACAAACTATGCATAAGCATAAGGTAAATGTTGAAGACAATGTTCATCTCGTTGGCTGAGTCTTGGATGTTCAGGCTGAACTCCATCTGCTAAATCTAATACAATGCAGTCCACGAACTCATCTCGGTCTATAGCCTTATCTGTATTCTTAGAATACAAAACAAATGCATCAAAAACAGCAATGTCGAGAAGATTGAAAAATATTCTTTTCCAATATCTTTTACTGGTTCTACTACAGGACTGATAAATGTTTTTGCCACTGTTATCAACACAAAATAGCCAATGAACTGAACTATCGATTAGTGCAAAGTTTGACGATATTCATTGAATGGTTGCCCAGCAATACGGCTCTAAAAAAAAAAAGTCGTTAATAATGACTATCATTTCACACAGGAATAAATGAGTCATTATTAAAGACTCATATCACTTGGAGGGTTAAAAGAAACAAAACATATTCATCGACATTGTCAATATTGTTCGTTGCATACAAATTGAAGATATGAGCCAAGGTTTTTGCCAACTGTCGGCATCGCCAGTGTCTGCGGATTCTGCTTCTCCGCACAATGCCTGCTACGTGATGTCGCGGCATTCCTTCCTAACTGGAAATTTCACACTGGGTTCCAAGACAAAAACATATGCGTGGAAGAAGGGTGCCATTCATTACAATACCAGGCATTATCATGTACGCATGGGTTGTTGCTGCAACTGAACTCACGGTATCATTAGTCGTCTTTGCTCCGTTATTGGCAGGAGTTCTCCCAGAAAGTAGTTCCTGAATAAATCTTGACTGTGTCTGTGATGAATCATGTCATACTTCTGAATGGATGCTGGTTGTACCAATCCAGTACATTTTGCAGGAATCAGCGTCTTGTGAAATTAAACACTTTCTGGAACCATCTCATTTGTATTTGTTGTCCAAAAATCAACCAAAATAAAATTTGGTCTCTGCCGTGCACATCCGGCCACAACACCTGTTCCACAAACACTTTAAAATCCAGTCTTTTCATGTTTGGTGATTTGCAAGCATATGCTTTTTTCTTCTTCTTCTTGAGGCGCCTTCTCCTAGCGGAGGTTGGCGGTCCACATAGCCAGCTATGGACGTGATGTTGCAGCATGGAAAGCATCTTCTGAAGTGCAGTTGTGCCATCTTCAGATGTCCTTCAGCCATGAATTCTTCCTCCTGCCAACAGACCTTTTCCCCTGTATTTTTCCTTCAATGATGAGTTGTAATAGCTGGACTTCTCACCTCTCATAATGTGCCCTAGATACTGGGTTTTTCTTTTTTTTAACAGTAAGTAATAATTCTTTCTGTTTCTTCATGCGATGAAGGACTTCGTCATTTGAAATTTTCAGCACCCATGGTATTCGGAGTAGGCGGCGATATAGATACATTTCATAAGCATCGATTCTTTTTTCTAGATTTTGGTCAAGGGTCCAGCTTTCACATCCAAAGAGAAAAATGGAGAATACATAGCACCGAATCATTCGCATTCTTAATTGCACACTTAGGTCCGATTATGTAAATAGCTGTTTCATGCTAAACAATTGCCTCCTGGCCTGTTCTATTCTAGATTTTATCTCTCTCTTGGAATCACAGTCCTCATCTAGCACAGTACCAAAGTATTTGAAGGAGGATACTTGTTCAATCTTACTGCCATTTATTAACAGGGTTGCTGGAATTTTTGTTTTAGAGAAGACTACAACTTTGGTCTTGGAAGCGTTGACAAACAAGCCAAACTCTTCACTGCACTGGACTAATTCGTCTATCATGCATTGGAGCACAGGTAATTCATTTGCTATGACAACAGTATCATCTGCGTACCTGATATTGTTAATTGCCTGTCCATTTATAACTATCCCGCTGTTTACCTCCAACAACACCTCCCGAAATATCGCCTCAGAATAAATGTTGAATAAGAGAGGTGACAGCACACAACCATGACGAACACCTTTTCTGATTGTAGTCGCTTCTGATGTTCTTTGGTCGATTTTGACATCTGCGGTTTGATTCCAGTACAGTGCGCTGATAATGCGTAAATCGCATTGGTAAATACCAGTTGATCTTAATATCACTATCATCTTTTCATGTTTCACAGAGTTGAAGGCTTTTTTGTAGTCAATAAAACAAGTATATACATCGACATTCATGTCCCTGCACCTCTGTACTAGTACATTTAAGGAGAAGAGTGCTTCACGTGTGCCGACCCCATTTCGGAAGCCAAACTGGGTCTGATCCATATAAGATTCACATTTCTTGTAAATCCGTGTGTGTATGATTTGCAGAAATATTTTGAGGACATGGGACATCAAACTAATCATACGGTAATCATCACACTGGGAGGAGTTCTGCTTCTTCGGTATTGGTATGAAAGTTGATCTCAGCCAGTCGGAAGGTATCTTTCCTGATGTATAGATGATGTTGAACAACGATGTTAGTAGACTGAGGCCGGTTCAGTCCTGTTCAGCTATAACTTTAACAACTTCGGCGTAAATTCTGTCTGAACCAGTGGCTTTACCATTCTTCTGAAGTTTAAAGGCATTCTATACTTCACTCTTTGTTATTCCAGGACTGGCTTCATTGATTCTTTTGTCAGGTGGGGGAGGATCATCTGTGTCATCATTGAAGAGATATTCGATGTATTCCTTCCATCTTTTAAGTTTTTCTTCAACTCCTAAAATAATCTCATTGTTTGTGTTCCCTAATATTTGTCCGCATCGCTTCTTTTGTAGACCACTCAGCTCTTTCACCTTTTTATAAAGGTTAAAGTGATCATGCTTCTCCTGAAGTTCCTCGATTTCCTTGCATTTGTCAGACATCCAGGATTCCTTTGCTTCCCTGCATTTTCTACGTATCTCTTTGTGTAAATTTTTGTATTTAACGGGGTCTTTATTTCATTCACAAGCTCCAGGATTTCATCAGTCATCCAGTTTTGCTTTTAGCTGCTGCTGACGTATCCTATGTTATTTTCCTGGACTTGAGTTATGCTATCTCTTATACAGTTCCATGTGGATTCTACTTCTATATGTTGAGACTCTTTATTGCTTCCATCTTTTCTTCCAGAGCAGTACCAACACTAGTTCTGACATCAGAACTGGCCAATTTTCTGATGTCTATGCGTCTTGATAGTTTAGCACACCCTGTAGCGTTTCTAAAGCGTTGCATTTTAAAGTCCATTACTACTAGGTTGTGGTCACTGTTGATGTCAGCACCAGGATAGGTTTTTACTGATTTCACGAATTTCTTCAGCTCTTGTTTCACTAAAATAAAATCTATCTGAATTCTGACAGTCTTTTCTTCATTATCTGCAGGTGAAGTCCATGTGTATAGCCTCCTAGGGTGAAGTTTTAACAAGGTATTAGAAACGAAAACTTCATATTCTGTGCAAAACTGCACCAATCTGTCTCCCCTTGTGTTTCGTACACCAAGACCATAGCTCCCTACAATATCACCTTCAGCACCGAGGCCAATCTTTGAGTTGAAATCGCCCACGACCAGTGTTATCTCTCCTTTCTTTTATTTTTTTTTGCTATGGGCTTTACGCCGCACCGACACAGATAGGTCTTATGGCAACGATTCTCTCCTTTCTTTGTAAGTTTCAGTGCTTCATTCAATGTATCATAGAATGATTCTATCTCTTCATCATCTCTGTCAGAAGTTGGTGCATGAATCTGGATGATATTCATAGGTCGGTGTGTCGTATGCAACCTTAACAATATTCGATCACCAATTGGAACGAAATCTAAAACGGATTTTGCAATTATTGATGACACAATAACGCCAATTCCATACCTGTGGTTAATATCACCCCCACTGAAAAGTACAAGGATCCTTCCTTCATAATTTGAATCCCTGACCCAGGCCATCTTACTTCAGTTAATGCAAGAACGTCATTTTTCAGCCTGCATCCACTTTTGCAAGCTTCCCGGTCATATATAAGCTGCGTACATTCCATGTAGCAACTCGAACTTTGTTGTCATACACTTTGATCTTTCCAAAACTGTCGGGCTTTCTAATCATAGCAGCGTTCAAAACATTCCCCCCTGGAGATCCGAATGGGGGTATAGAAACTCCGGATAAGTCTTACATTAAACAGAGCCATGCCACATGAACTCTAAGGGATATCCTTCAGGATCATTAATGCAGTGGTTTCCCATTGCCTTCTGCATCCTAATGCCGTTGATCAGTTGTAGGTTCATCCGCCTTTTGAGACCATTTCCTGTCCCAAGGACAATAAAGTGCCCTAACCTCTACCCGCTCATCCACCCTCTAGGAGACTGTTGGCACTTGGTATAGGGTATCTTCTTATACCGGAAGATACTCGGTCGTTTTCACACTACCCTATACAATTTCCTTCTCGTTCTTTTGCCGCTCTCGTTAGCTTAAAGTACAGGAGTATAATTTCAGCTACACAGTAGTATTCTAAATAATTGGAGAAGCCAATCATAATCACTGTTATTCTGAGAACATGTTGGTAATGAATAACTGCAAACGTATTAACTTACATTCACAGATGTAAAATTTTTGACTGTTTTGCCTGTAAATATTTTAAAGAACAAGTGATGAAAACGTCACCATAAAAAAATATCTGAGTTGATTTTCTACTTTGCTGAACTACAAAACCAAGTCACGAGTGTATGTTGTACTAGCTTCTTTTAGGTCATAGAATATGTTAAATCTGCACACGATAGTTAATCTAATAGCCAGTCAAACGTTGACAGTATTACGACTTTACAACCCGCTTCACTAAAATACTAGTGTTAATAACATAACCTTCACTTGCATAAATTACAAACTAATCGTATTTTCCACAACTGTAAATAAGGCTCTTTTGTGAACCAGGACTCCCTAATGTTTCAGATTCAGTTCACCAATGTCCACCGCCATCTTAAATTTCCTCTTGTTTATTCTATTGACATATAACCTCTTTGCTAATTCAGATCAAAAATGTGAGCTAACTTTGTCCCATAGTAGCTCTGGACATACGTAATTCAAGGGTCATGTCATGGGTTCCGAGCCAAAAACATATGACTGGAGGAAAGGTGCCATTCATTACAATTAAGAGGCATTATTATGTATGAATGGGTGGCTGTTGCAACTGAATGAACAGTATCATAAGTCGTCTTTGCTCCGTTATTGACAAGAGTTCTCCCAGGCCGTAACTCCTGACAAAATCTTAACTGATCTGCAATAATTACCCGCTCTGGTGGAAAATTATACTCTTCAATGAAACACCTTACTTCCATAACAAACTCATCAGCTTTCTCTTCTATATCAGCAGCATCACTAACAAATCTGCTGGCAACTTTTAGCGTGAACTTGCAAGAAACAATCTTTTTTTTCCCCTCTTGAACCACTGCAGCCAGGATCTGGAATTTTTTTTTTACAATTTGTTCTACATCGCAGCGACACAGATAATCTTATGTCGACGATGGGATAGGAAAGGCTTAGGAGTGGGAAGGAAGCGGCCGTAGCCTTAACGTACAGCCCAGGAATTTGCCCTTGTACTGACAATGGGAAAACAATGAAAACTATATTCAGGGCTACTGACAGTGGGGCTTGAACCCACAATATCCCAGATGCAAGCTCACAGTTGTGCGGCCCTAATGTTTTCACATTGCAATGAACTGATCACGTACCTCGTTATTTATTCTTTCTTGTAGCACATTCCTGTTTCTGACAGGTAGTTTCAGCGTCATGGAAGTTTTGCAAAATTGTTTTGTTTTTTGTCCTTCTTGTGCCTCTGCATCTTTACTCTAGAGGACATATCTAGGGCTGCTCCAGAAGGCCGCCATTGTGGAGGATCATTCCCTCTTGGCTGCTTCGTCCAGATTTTGTAAGCATCGGACAAGTAACCTTCAGGAAATTTTGTTTTAATCTTCTTTGGTGGTGAAGGATAACAAGAGAAACCACTTCTCTCGCCACTGTCACATAATACTGGACTGCTTTCTGCAGTAGTCCCATTTTCTAGCAGTATCGCTTGATCATCCCTAAAATCACTTGCAATATCATCTTCATCTACCATAAGAGTTCTATACTCTTCAACAAGAACATCTTCATGATGTAGCTGTTTTCAATGTTATAAAGCTACGCGATCTATCCTAGTAGGCATTTCCTCTGAAATCCACTACCAACTTAACAACAGTTGGTTTCGTTTTGTAACAATCTATGCATACAACAGGTAACATTCATCTCTAATACGTAACTCCTTTCTTTGCACTCCATACTCCCCTCCGTCACAGCAATCCATAGCACATCAAATTGCACCAATGTCATTTTTGATGTTCTGAAAGATAAATAAATGGGTCTCGTTCAAATGTCAGCGACAAAGCTGGGTACTCTTCCTTGCGAGAACCTGGAGATGATTACTGTGATATACTGCAAAGCCAACCGAACTAAGGTTTCAAAATTTCAATTTCTGTAACCGTAGTGTGGTTAAGACAAATATGATTCCATGACTCCATTCATATAGAGAGTGACCAACCGAGTTGACTACCTCATAAATCCTAGGGCGAATTATTTTGGTTGGAGCCAAATTACAACGTTTTACCTCATCAATTTTAACAATTATAAATAAGTGTACAGTAATTATAAATTGTGTTTTATTTTGCCAACATTTGTATATACTACGTAGAACTACCATCGAACTCAATATCATATAGACTTTGATTACTTTCATTTTTATACTGTGCATATGATGGCCTCATTTTAATATTAAGAAACCACTAGCGTATTTTACTATGTGTAACTAGTCTATTGTTATTTCGTTTAAGATAGGACCTTGTACGTGTTTTTTAATGTATTCTTTCTTACATATTATGTTCATAATTTCCAACCAGACGTCTGGTTTAATTTTGAGGTGCTTTGATATGACTGATTATGCCCCACATGGAGGGCGAAACATGTCTCCATTTTAACGATGTTTAACTAAAACATGTTAACATCTTGTAATGTATTGAATAGGTTGGAGTCCAATACATTCTCTTATATTATTATTGCGATTCTTTCAATACGGAAAATAAAATGATTTTCATTACTTGTAATAATACTGTCATTGCCGATGAAACTGCATTGCTTTATTTTAATGCGAGCCCAAACGGTCTTATGGTTTTAAAGGAGAAAGTGCCAGCTGGAGAATCGTACAAGGGTCGGGGATGATGGACATTGTAGTGCGTTGCAATTGCAATGCACATGGAAGCGAGAAACTTTATCCCCTCATCATAGAAAAGTTTGATAAGCTACGTTTTAAGGGCGCCGGGCACTTTCCATCCCAGTACAAAGCATCTAAAAATGCAAACAGTACAGATATCCAAAAAATAATGCATTTGCACAGGGGAACCAGCATAATTGAATTGTGCGATTTATTTTCTTTCGTTGCGTGAGGTTATGTTCGTCAGTGATTTATCCAAGTGTATAATGTGAACAATGTAAATGCACCTTGTTGGATACATTTCGGAAATAGTTTTTCTATGGCATTGGAAAGGTTTAAACTGTGAATCAAGGTGATTGCATGTATTACTGGGTCTTAGAATACTTTGCGACGCGGCAGGTGTTTACATTTCTGAAGTACGAGAAAAGTGCCATGGCGGGAAATCACACAAGGAGAGAGAGTCATAGGAAAGTTTGCTTTTAAGGGCATCAGGTACTTTCTGTGTAAATACAAGGCATCTAACATGCATACAGTATAGTACTCCATTGAACAAAGCACTTGCACATGGGAGCCAGCATAGATTTCTCCTCGTCTTTGAATCGTGCTTTTTTTTTTTCTTTCTTTCGTTGCATGAGGTTATATTTGCCAGTGAGATATGCAAGTGCATTATTTGAATACTGTAAATGCACCTTTTTGGATACATTTTGGAAATAGTTCTTTTTTCATGGCATTTGAAAGGTATAAACTGTGAATCAAGGTTAACTGCACGCAGTAACGGGCCTCAGAATATTTCGTAATGCGGCAAGGGTTGGTACTTCTGAATTGCGAATTGGCGGTTAATTCAAAATCACGTAATTCGAAGTCCGATTTTGAGTCCCAACGACTTTGAATTAAGGAGGTTTTACTGTACTTCAGGAAGTGGATAGGCATCTGCATCTTTAAGCGTTAAGGGCTGACACAAATTTTGAAACTGTGCCTTCAGTCCGAAGCAATGCCGAGTGTTGCCGTGCAAAATTCGTTGCCACACGAGTCAGTGTAACCTCCGGGTAATCCAGGGTTGAATTGTGACTAGAAAATAATGTTAACTACTACACCTACAGGTCCGGAAATTACGACTTCAACTTACAGTTCACAACATTACATATTTGATTTGAAAAGAAAGTCAAATGCAATAATATGCTGTTCCTTTAAAGGAATCCCATGAAAAATATGTTCTGTAGATACAAATTTCACTGCACACACACAATCATACCCGAGCGCTATCAGTAAACCTCACATGGCAAAAAATCTAAGGATTTTCGACCTACGCCAGCTTAGTCAAGGAATAATACTAGATTATAAATTCCTTGCCTGTAATGAATAGGTGGAATTTAGAATCCAGTATTATTCTTTGACATTAAGTACATTTCAACATGGACCACAACATGAAATTTGTAACATGTAATATGCCAGCTTGACAAAAATAATAATACTCCTGGGCTACAAAATTAATACTTCATGCGTTAAAACGGGATACTTCAATTAAATTAAATCTACTTACAGCATAGGCCACTGATCTGTAGATGAACATAAGAAGAAATGCATGTTAAAACAGCAGCAGGTGTGATGAATATTAGTTTGGAGCATACATAACAGGACTACCTCGATAAATTAAGCAGATATGCCATAACTGAAAAAGGCTTTACACAATAAAACTTGTTTAACCTAACACAGGCAAGAAATAATATAATACAGCAAATAACTTGCTACTTCGACTATGAAGTCGTGGCCTTTAAGCTTCCTGCAAAAAGGCTTGAGAAAATGTTTTGTCTTAACAGGGACAGAACTCCTGGTCTTCAAAATAGAAATAAGACTCCAGAGATTCATTGTACATGGATATCCGAACTCCATTCAATTTTTGTTCACAAGGCTGAAAACATGTTCACATTGTGCATTGCTATGGGGTATGGTGAGAATAGAGAACACGACTCTAGAAATTCTGTTATACTTAAGAAGTCCATCAGCTCCATGAATTTTTGATATTTATGTCCAACTGGAATCACTTGCAGCATCTCGATTTGCAACCAAAGCGGCATCTACCGAAAGAGCTGTGAACTGCCTCTGAAGCTCATTCACCACCTCATGTAGTTTCAATTTCTTCCTTGCATAACATGACAGGAAACTTTTCCAAGAAAAAACAAATGGAAGAAAACTGTGCAAGTTCTGATATTTCTAAAGACATTCTTTCCTTCTGACACTTTTCTCTCAGAAATAAAATATATCAACAGGGATCTCATCCACTTTAAGTGATAAACTTCCAGCACCTTTTTCAGCTGCTAGATTAATCAGGTGGCAAATGCAACCCACGACGGCAATCCCTGGTTGAACTTCCTTCAGAACTGCTGATTTTGTCCTAACCTAACAGAAGCATTGTCGGAGCAGAAAGCCACACAGCTTTCAATTGGTACGTTATGAGAATTCACCTGTGATAACATCAGGTTACCTATGTTTCACCCTGCTGAGTCCCCCTCTAACGCTGGTATGGATAGCATAGGGCTAACTACTTTTTTCCAGTAGAATATCGTAGAATGTAACTATAGGATAAAACATGGCATTCGTATCGCTGCTTCCATCCATTGCCAAAGAAAACAGTCCATTCTGAAGGCACTTAACTTCATATGACTTTTTGCCATATTATTTACAATGCATGTAGATTTTTTTGTGCGTACACAGCTGTGTTTCTTTGCAACTTCTGATGTGGGAACAACATCTTAAATAAAGCACCAGCATGATCAGCCGCACTTATGGGCACATTGTGTTCCACCAAAATGGAAGTAAACAGACATTCTCCCCTAATTACGTCACTGTCAACGTTTCAAGACTTGGCAAAAAAAGTGTCGACGTTCTTGTTACCTTCCTTCGATTTAACGTAACTTAAGTGTTTACCGCACTTCACATGATTACTTAAATCGTTTCTTCCATCATGTGCATTATTATTATTATTATTATTATTATCACACCCACATACCGTGCAAAAGGCAAATTTTTCTCCCTTTCTTGATTTTTGTATGTACGGAGAATCAACAGAATATGATTCTAAATGTCTGGAGGTACTGCTTCTTGTTGGATTCATTCATGATAATCTACAATAGGAATATAGCGTATGAAAATGTCCAAGAACAAATGTCTCTGTATCTATTAAAAACATAGAACGGAACCTGCATCACTGAACGTCACATAAAATTATAACATAAACACTCAAAGTAGTCAAGCACTTCATTAAAACATTTAAAGCACACAAAGTCTTAAACCATTAAATGAACACGACACCAACCTCATGAACCAAGAATATGCACATGGTAAAAAACACACACATGGAATGAATGTAATTCTCATTATAATTTAATGGACTTCGCTAATAGCAGTGTACCCAGTCACTGGAACGAATTTAATTAGTCCAACGAATACAGGAAACTGCAAAGCATGAAGTTATAACACAAAACGTCTACATTTCATTAAAATATGTCAAACTTAAAAGGCCTTCAAGGAACGCCAACTTCGCGAACAAAGAACAACACTAACGTAGTCAAACAATATAGGTTAAAACACAAGCGAACAAAGAATTTGCGGAGCAGAGCCTGTCGACACCTAAGATTATTATTTGTGCTTATTGTCCTAATGTTTTTTTCTTCTCAATTACAGCTGAAGAGGACCACTAAATGGTCGAAACATGTCCTGCAAGTGCTAATTTATATTCAATCATGCCTGGGGCAATAACAAAGAATCGATTAGGTGGTTATTTTACTAACTTCTTGACCTAAGATTAACACGGAAGAACTGTCATCCCGGCTCTAAATTCAATTCCAATAACGACCCAAACAACACATGGTTAAAAATACGAATCATATCAAAGAATGAGTTATCGATTATCGTGGACTTCACATTTGATAAATATAATTTTTGATCCGTATTGATGATATTTGACTGAAATAATAACGAGTTATTTTATTTATTTGGCCACCTAATCAACACAATAGATCTTGTCTTTGTTGAGTTATTACCGAGCTCGATAGCCGCAGTCGCTTAAGTGCGGCCAGTATCCAGTAATCGGGAGATAGTGGGTTCGAGCCCCACTGTCGGGAGCCCTGAAGATGGTTTTCCGTGGTTTCCCATTTTCACACCAGGCAAATGTCGGGGCTGTACCTTAATTAAGGCCACGGCCGCTTCCTTCCACTTCCCAGGCCTTTCCTATCCCATCGTCGCTATAAGATATATCTGTGTCGGTGCGACATAAAGCAAATAGCATCATCATTGTTGAGTTACAATGACATGTTAATTAAAACTGGTACAGGCTTCGCCTTACATATAGGCATCATCAGCCATGGGTTTAACCTTGAAATAAAATCATAACGTTATAGCATCTTATCAAATGAGATGGTCCATAGAGGTCCAATATCAACTTTGTATATTAACCTTCAACTACAACCTCGTTCTTCTTCACCAAGGTGAACCATATCATTACCATATGCTATTGATTTTTATCTTACGTAAACAATTACAGGTCACTTGACCACCTTTCATTATGTTTTAAAAAATACGATTTTGATCGTCATTTCGTATTTGCTAGTTCTAACCGCTAGTCGGTCAACATTTTATAGCACTTTTACCACTTGTTTATAATAAACTGAGGCTTTATTCATTTTAAAAAGTAGCAGTCTTCCAATGTCACTATTGCAAATATTTTTACCAAATATAAATTCACTCCTAGTGTAGTCTTTAAAACCAACATTGTACTAGTCTCTTACCATATGTTAATTTTTTTAAAACCTCTTCGTGGCTTTTTATAAATGAGTTTTATTTTATTCATGTGTAAATCAGGTGCCTGATTTTATTCCAAGGTTAACCATGGCTGATGATGCCTGTATGTAAGGCGAAACATGTATCAATGTAACTCAACAGACAAGATTTATTGTATTGATTAGGCGACCTAATTAATGAAATAACTTATTGTTATTATTTCAATATCGTGGACTTGCCTTCGATCAAGACCGAGCGTGCTTTGACCCACACAAACAATCGATTGTACGGAAGTGGAGTGATTATCATATGTTAATGTTTCAAATTTTTGTCCGCGAAGTCGTCAAATGACACCGTCCATCCTTAAAATGGTGCAATTTCCGTAAATTTTAGGATAAACCGTAAAACTAGGCAGATATGCAATATAAATATAATATATACATAAAAATAATTAAAAAGTGAAGCATCCTTATAGGCTCGTTGGGTAGTTTCTAAATGAATATTCTACAGTACGGTTTGTCATTTAAAATAGGCTCTTTCCCTGTCCCCTACAGAAACGTGTTAATGAGGTGTAACCAGAATCAAACTAGCCAAAGGGAAGAAAAGCCAAGGAGCAGCAAGGGAAAAAACCTTTCTGAAATGTTTGGCATGATTCACCACTATCAACTTAGCCACCATATGTGAAGTGTCTAATCCTCGTTGGATTCCTTTGTAAGTAAAGTCTGGATGCAATATATATTTAAGATCCTTACCATGAAAAGTAACTGCAAAACTATGACTATTTGATTTTATGAATGACAATGTTGTAAATCTTAAAACGATCAATGGATTTCCTTCCACACCATCTCAGCACTGGCCTTGAAAAAATTAAGCTTAGTAACGGAGAAATACCTGGGAACTAATGCATCAATCCACAGCGTTGACACTGTTAATCGTAGTTTAACATCTGAATGAGTAAAAGACTTGATAAACTTCAAGCAATAAAAACAACTTAAAATGGGACATTCTGCAGCACCTTGTTTTATTTCCTGACAAACAAAAAACAATGACGTGAACATGGAGTACAAATGTAAGAGCAGTTTACAGTATCAAGGAGTAAACACAAACTGATGCAGTCATGATCGCAATTTGTCTACGAATAAACAAGTAGTAACAGAAGAAATCAAACTCATACTTTCAAGCACAACATGAACTATCATATCATCCTTACACACGGCTACAGTTCACAGGCTGGCACCATGTCTCACATTACCTAAAAGTAATTCTTTTCGCCCATAGGAACACACTTTGTACTTCAATATACAATACCACTAACACACACAACTCCCAAAGTTATTTATATATGGAGAATATACAGCATCCATTAGATAGCTGAAATGAATTTCAGAATTGCTGACCAACACTAATCAAATTCCTTAATTCACCATGTATCTTAAAGTTAGTTCTTCAATCCTGTCAACAGTCGGTTTAAAGGGAGTTTTATACTTCAGCACAACTATGAATGGTTAGGGAATGGAACTGCTTCAACCATTCATATTTCAACAAATACAAGTCTGCAGAGAAATCGTGCGATCCACGACACTTTCCTAGTACTCAACATTCAGTCATCCGAGATGGAAAACACAATCACATCTGTCCAGAATTTAAAGACGTACACCACAAGATATACAGTACAGCAGTTCAATGGAGAATCTCAAGAGCGAATTTCTGTATGGCTTCAAACAAAACGATTACTTAACATGAAACTATGATATACAATTAACTCCCGTTCACAGTATTAATTTAGGTTTGATTCACAGAAGCATTAAAAGAACATGCAAACAAAAAACAAAACAAAAAAAGTACAATGAAGACAAAACTGCCACTACTACTGCACATAAAACTACAGTAACCAATCAGCCAGTAAAAAAACTCTTGTCTTTATTGGTGAAAACTAGGAAGGTAGGTTGGAACATGAAAGAGATATCCTCAGGAGAAGTTGACTACGGAGCACATCATATAAACATATGCTCCATACACTCAAGTTCACCTGTACGGAGTGGCTCCTCTTTTTAAAAATTCAAAAGTTCTTTACACCGATACATGAGTAGATCACTTGTGTACCTCAGCATCGTTAATGTCTTCCACTTTTGCCTTCTTCATTTTTCCAGAAGAGTTTAAGGGCATCTTCCTCTTCTTGTCACCCTAGAAAATATCAAGACAACGAAGAACAGAGGTTAATCACTAGCTATTAACAGAACTTAGTAAACACCAACTAAAGTAAATAACTTTTACCTTGGCATTGGGAATGGAATCCTCATCCTCTTCCTCCAGATTCTCATCCTCCTCCTCATCGATATCCTCGTCAATGTCCTCTTCGTCTCCTCCAACATGCCCTGCTGTACATTCCACATGATAATTATTGACCTTACTGAGTAAAAAATAAAATGACAACTCTACATAACACACACTAGGTCTATATGGGAATAGGAAGCAGGTCAAGGACAATGATTAAAAAGACGACCAGAATACAATTTGCATGATTTCCCAAAAACCCAACCAATGAAAGATTGTGTCAAATACAAGGCTGGCAAGAGAAAACAGGAATTTGGCAGAATTCTTTTACACTCATATAAGTGTGTAAGTACGACCAACAAGGGGGCATTCCCTACTCGCCACACCGATTTCGCTCAAATTTATAGAACATGCAGGGCTTGGCTACAAATGAAAATACCCAAAGATGGCCAAGAGTATAGAAAATAAAAATGTTCACGAGGCTCTCGCACCGTATAAGCCACTTACGTTAGTGCGCATGCCGAGCAGTTGTTGGCGTAGCGGTACGAGCTAGGACTGGTAATTCGATGGTCGTGGGTTCGACTCCCTGTGTGGAGACTGGTTTTTTCTGTCAAATTTTATATTTTCCTTTTCCAATTACGCAAAGAGGTGAATAATTCATTTTATTTATTTATACGCAAATGGCATAGAAAAGGTAAAAAGTTGGGATTTCACTGTCATTGTCTACCTGCGCCAAGAATCTATTGTTTGTGTACAGCCGCCAGGAGCAACCTTCACTTGTCAGGTGAAAACGAATCTTACAACGAAACGACTATTCACGTTTATGGAACATTCCCCAAGGAAGGGAGATAGCCAATAAAAGAGAAAAAGAATTTCTGTTCGAACACGTCGGGAAAGTTCGCAACTCCAAATTTTCTACAATTGTGCGCTCATTAAAAAACTGATGTCCTATATGCCTTTTGCATATAAATAAGTAAAATAAAATAAATGAATAATATGAAAATTGAGAAAAATGGCTTATACAGTGCGAGAGCATTGTCAACATTTTTATTTTTATTTTCTATACGCTTGGCCATCTGGAGTTCCTGCTTTGGTAATTCCATTTCTAGACAAGCCCTGCACGTTCTATGAATTTGAGCGAAATCGGTGGTGACGAGTAGGGAATGTAAGCATTCCAATATACTCCAAAACCCAAAGCATAGATATATTAGAAATTTCCTCACGAGAAATACAATCACGGTGAGAAGACAGTAAAACTGTTCTCGATGCCTGTACTAAAACCGCTGGGGATCCTGGCTCGAATAAGCTCTCTATAATACAAGAATATGTCTGCAATCTGGTTGAGTTAGATGACGTCGGTGACGCTTCAAATTATTTCAAGGATCTAAGCTGTAATGAGCAGAAAGCTACCTGTGCTAAGGAATATTTTGTAACAGTACTAGGAGGAACACACTCACCCTAAATTAGACATAGTTTGAGAGTTTGATTTAATCAGAAAGTCAGTTTTAGGAGAAGAGACAACTGTTACCCTGAACCAGCTTTCAAGAAGCAAAGATAGAGAAGAGAGAAAAATCAACAATCTGGCAAAAAAAAAAAAAAAAAGCACAGAACAGCTGAAAGAAATTATCGAACAGGACCCAAGCAACTGCGGCACAACTTTATCTTCTGAATGTGCTCAGCATGAAGCAAATTCTACTCTCCTGGACATTGTGAAGAGGATTTCTATTCTTGTGAAACTATCCATGAACAGTTTCTTCCAGGGTTATATAGCTTTGCAAAATGAAGTCATTGTTAGTGAAATTTTCGAAGGTTTGATAGACGACCACAGCGAATTTGCATCCTAGCGTTTGCAAGCATCGTGGTTTCAGACGCCTAATGTGGGCAGCGAGAGAGGTTTCTCAGCTTACAAAAAGCACAACCCTGCATGCTGATAATATTAATTTGTCAGAGTGGAGTGCCGAGCACTGCTCGCTATGCAGTGAGCATCGCGCGCGGTGGATTGAAGAGCACGATACACGTGTGTACTGTACTATGATCGAAGCTGCTTGCGTTTTAACACTTTTCTCCTTGAAGTGGAAGGTTTGAGCTTTCGAACGATATACCTTTATTCCTATTTCGATAGTGTTTTGTCACCGAAATTAGAGTGATATTTCTGCCATCAGGGGCAAGCACTATTTTTGTCTGCTATCTGGTGACTACTATGCACACTTCTTGCATAAACCTTCATTTCCAAACAGGGAAGAACCTGACTGTCAACAGAATCAAATTTTATCTATTCAGGGCTCTCTTTATATCATATTTGCCTTTATCTGTAGTGGCGAAGTTAGGACTCATGGTCCACTCTTACACTTAACCACACAATAGAAGTGAACATCTGAGAATAATAATCAGAATCTTCTTAAAACTACCATTACAAACTAGAAACAAAATAACATGAACACTATAAATATTCTTAGTCAAGTCTTAAACTATCGTTACAAATTAAAAGTTGAATGACACAAAATAACATAAGCACAGTAAACGTACATTCATACACACGTTCACTCTACCAGATTCATTCAGCCTGGCAGCACACATTGCGGAGATGCTCATGGCAAGACGACTTAAAGGAATAGCTCTAAGGTTGTGGGGGAGAGACTTCCATATTCTACCTCTATTCGCAACAAAGGAACAGCTAAATCCTGCTGAGAGGTATAGCAAGTGTACTGCCGGAGCGTGTTAAGCTGGTGGGAAGAGAATAGGAAATTGATTTGTGAAGATGAGTAGTACGGGATATCTCGTTTAATATTCGAAAGATTAATACTGCCACAGGGAGGTTTCTATGTTCAAATATTAGAAGGGAAAGTTGACAAAATAAGGGGTAACATGAACAACACAGCATAAAGAGAAGACATATCTAATACACGAGTTCATAGTACATTTTAATCAGTTTAGTTGTTCTCTCGTGGCAGCATAAATACGTCACAGTAGGAAAATATAGGGAGGATAAGAGTACTTATAAGCATAATTCTCATGTTTAGTTGGAGCATATCTTCATGATATTTTAGTGGGTGAAGGGAGGCGTACACTTTTCCACAGATATTTGTAATGTGCTCTCCCCAGTTAAGATTGTCGTTTATAATTACTCCAAGATTTCTTATCAAGTTTTCGTACGGAATAATTTTACCAGATATAGTTAATGGAGGAATGTTTTTGTTTTTTGCCGCACTGATTTGTTTCTACTGCCCAACAATAACAGCGTTAGATTTTGATGGATTGCTCAGCAAATAAGTGGCATTTACAGTCTCTTAGCCGTGCTGATATATCGTTAATATAGATAACAAAGATAAGTGGTCTAAGTACTGAGCCTTGTGGTGTTCCTGAATATTTTATTACCCATTCAGATGACCTCCCACTAACTACTATTTCGGTTTTCGGAGACGCAGAGGTGCCGGAAATTAGTCCCGCAGGAGTTATTTTATGTGCCAGTCAATCTACAGACACGAGGCTGACGCATTTGAGCACCTTCAAATACCACCGGACTGAGCCTGAATTGAACCTGCCACATTGGGGTCAGAAGGCCAGCGCCTCACCATCTGAGCCACTCAGCCCAGCTAATCTGTTATAAGTAGAGGTGAGGAAGTTTTGGGAACAGGTTTTATGGCATTTTCCCACATTTTTGGAAAGAGGCCACTTGTGAGGCACGTGTTGTACATATGAGTATTGGTGGAAAGAACAATGTCAATGTCAACAAAAAAGAGACACCAATCTACTGTACTTTGCACAAAACGGTCATAGCACCATTAACGTATTTTTTTAGAGGAGTACAACTATAATTATGTAAACAAGAAGGCCTATGGAACTCATCGGCAGCACCAATAAGGAAACACATACCTGTAATGACACGCCTACACATGGAAAACCATCAAAAGAGGGAGGAAGAAAAAAGACCTAGTATACCGTATTTACTCGTGTATTAGACCATTTCCCCCCCCCCACTTTTACAGCCAAAAATAGTAAATAGGGGTACAATATGCGATAACCTTAAAATTTTGTGCAGCGAACAGGACTTCCAGGCTGTAAGGAGATACAAAATGTACGTGTAAACATTCTGTACTATTATTTAAAAAACGTAGAATGTATTTGAGTTATACTGGCTATTTTCATCGGAAGGCAGTATTTCTAAACGTAAAAAGAGAATAAATGGTGAACACTACTTTTAGGCCGATGGTACATGTAAAAGTCTGTTTTAGTTACTCATATCACATAATTCGTTCCATGTCATTAATTCCTCTGGTGAGCTTGACGTCAGGAAGGGAATACGGCCGTAAAAACTCGCAACGAAGATTTGTCTCACTTCATACTCAACCCCGTAGATAAAAGGGATAAGGGTATCGTGTTGTTATACACTCAAATATTGATACAAAAGATTTTAATGGCCAGTCGTTTATCTGTCGGTACAGCAGTAGACCTACCACACACTAAACCTGATCACTGCTTCCATTTGAATCATTGCTGTGCACCAACTTCCCTGCCCTGCTACAGGCGTATCGGCAATTTAAGTGATGTCATCCTCACTGCCATCTCATCAGTCACGTCAGCGATGCTTCATTCTCTTTGAGCCATGCACTGCAATCGAGAGCATACGCTGAACCTTTTAAAAATAATTTCGTTCCCGAATATAGAGTCTAAACAGTGTACATCTTTTCCCAGATGGTCTCTGATATTCCCAGTAGCAGAAGCCACTCCTTCCGAATAAAGCCGTGCTGTAGAAGGCATGCCAAACCATCAGCTGATAACTAGCATATGTTACGAGTTGTATTTCCGAATGTAATACATAGTAACTGGAAACACTCTTTTGATAACTGCGGCTGTTGAAACACAGACCCTATTTTTAAGTAGCCTACGTTTCATGCTTGTTCTCTACATTTATCACATCAGGATTTACGTAAACAGCTGTCCACGAGATAAGACAGACCACATTGTTTAGGTTAGGTATATTATCGCCCCGATAGTGCCAAAAGTTCCTCGATGGAAAAAATAAAAATAAACAGGAAAACTTATGGATATCTACAGGTGTGGCGATAATGCGTGTTTGTTTTGTTTGGCGTCTTTGAAAATCGTTTCAAGTACGCGAGGACATAAAATTATTATTTGTTAGGTACGTTGGCAAGTAAAACAATCGTTTCAATTGGATAGCTTTTATCATGTTTTAACGTTACTTCTCTCCAAATATATACCTATATTGGCCCAAAGTACGAGATATTAAACGACCACTTTGTTAACGATCTCGCCTGCTGTATAAATAGCAACAACCGCGCATATTTCTCAACTAAAGTAAACTCCTTTCCTCATCCCGAGGTGGTACAGCTCTTTTCAGACACACCTCCACTGGAGCGGAATTACATGTACCGCTTTTAGCGTATATCAACCTTCCTACCATTCATAAATCTCTGGCTGTACGGTACCGGGAATCGAAGTCAGGCTCCCGAGAACAACTAACTGTGTTAACCATTACGCTGGCGGACAAAACACAGACATATAGCATGACTGATGCATGCTTGCAATGCGCGGATCGGACACCACTTTGTGCGACGTCATCACAGCCGCAGTAGCCCTATGCTATGGAGGCAGACATTCCTTAACTACGAAATGCAGATGTACAGCATAGATTCGACGCGTATTCATTGCATATAAAGATAAAAATTTCATTGTTCCGTATTGAAAGTATTAACGTTAAAAATTAAATAATTGAAAAAGAGGTTCAACCTATTCAATACATAGGAAAGAAATGTAGTGATTACATTTTTATTTAATAGTAAATATAAATGGGACCGGTTTCGACCCTAGTCCAGGTCATCGTCAGCCGTAAAAACATGTAAAACAATGCATATGAAAAAGAAAAAGATTAATTAAACTCTGGATCGGTATAAGATGAAACAGTATGTAATATTAAGAATGGTAGTATGGCACACGCAATGATAGGCGAAGTCTCACAATGTTTATGAATATTGGAGAACAGTCAAAAGGGTCAGTTTCCACACTCTGTCAGGCACAAAGTCACAACACTATCAAATAATATATGAAGATCATAAATAACTTGAAGTCGCAGACGAATAGATTTGTAGAAGCAAACCGCCAGCTCCCGGTGACCTTGAATGTGTTAGATTTACCCCATACTACAAACAAAGATTTCACAAGAAACATTGATCAGTATGACAATTTCCTTCATGAAATACCTGCCGAAATAGCGTCAGTTCTAACACCTAAATCATCAGTTTATTTCCACAAAGGAAAAAAAAAAAAAATAGGCCTGTAGCCACCACGATCAGTTCTTTAGGCCTGTACTGACACTGCACATTACATCTGTTAACACCAAGGAAGGTCACGTGTAGAATATGGATTTCGAGTTGCTGCAGCAATCCAGGCTTCCTTTCCTGAAGTACATTTTTTGATCTCTACAGTGGAAAGAGAATGGTTGAAGACTCCAAGTCAATTTTTTTCCTTTATCAGATACAACTGGTAATGCCACTCTCGCCTTTACGAGTACATACAAGCTGGGGAACATAGCTAACTGCGCTGATTATTATGCACCCTATACTGGTCAGCAGCAGTTGGGAGAATGCCTGCGGCGGATGATAATTTATACGAATATGGCTGAGATGCCATTACATACATGAGAAGACAATGGTAAACCACTTCTCTAAATTACAGAATATGACTGAAGTGAGTTATGATATAGTTGTGGAAGATGTGACACTCAGATTGCAACGCTTCTGGATCCTTCAGAGTAATGCTAATGACGTAGAAAACGCTGCTGATGTTGCCATTCAGAGAAAGACCATCCGAAGCACAAGGAAGAGTATTATCAAAGTAAATTAGAAATTGCAACAAATGAGATGACTTGCTTGAATATTGATATCTTACCAATTACTGAGTTACGATGCACTGGAATGGGTCATTTCAAATCAGAACACATAATATATTACTCAGGAAATGAGGAACAGAAAGAGCCTTTCTAATCAACCAGCAACCTGGTAGACATATTCTGGGTTACGATTTCATAAGTGATCTAGTGCTGTCCGTAAGGTTGCAAGGATAACCTCTCAATATGACCATAATACTGATATATATGCCACACACAACTGATGATGGTGATGTATTTTACGATCAAGTACAAGCACCTGTGGATAAGACGTACAGACAAGATGTGTTACTTCTGATTGGAGATTGCAATGCCAAAGTTGGGAAACGTAAAGAGTGAAATGTTGTCTCTGTGGATTAGGTGATCGAAACGAAGCTGGAGAGCGGCTTATTGGTTTCTGTAAAACTGCCAACACGTTTCAAGCAACCAAACCATCGGCTGTACACCTGGACATCACCTGTTGGGAAATTCAGGAATCAAATCGGTTACATAATTGGGTATAGAAGGTGGATAAATTTCTTTACAGCAGCAAAAACTTGGCCTGGTGCAGATTGTTGATCATATCATGAATCGCTGATGTGTAAACTACAAGTCAAACAAGTAATATGAAGGTAATATCCCGCACCATTTGAAACATCTAATAAGAATAGTTTTGAGATCCTAAATCTGAAAATTTAAAATGAAATCAACGAAGAAAAATAAAGAACAGTATACTCGAAACGTTCATTCCCTTTAACAATTCTATAATTAAAATGAACCCTACTTCCAGTTCTCAAACTCAGCACCACTCCTACCTCCCCCCGTCCCCATAAACTTGGTGCCTCCCTCCCTCATCACAAACACAGCCGAGCCAGCTACAAACACAAGTGGAAGCGGGTCCTCTAAACTGAGGTCATGCCGTTAGAGGGCAATTATTTAATAATCAAGTCTACAGTTATCTTTGCGATTATCCTTCATCTATTAGCCCAAGCTTCCCACATACACTGCACTCATTCACTTTTTTCCATTACAGATTTGGATTTTATTGACTGTTTCCACTACCAAATCACACACGCTAGAGACTTAGCATTTACTTCCTCTCAAACCACGTCCTTAATTTTTGTTGCCTTCTAGACCATTCGAGTATGCGACTCGATGAAGATAAGCTGCTTCTCAAGGTTCAGTTTTGAGATTTCGTCCTTGCTTTAGTGTTACATAATTCACTGTCAGACTAAGAGGTTCTTAACCTTACTACAACCTCATTGTTTTAACTTCATGTTTCACTTGTTTTCATATACAGAAGTCTGCTACAGCGAGTACGGCATACAAGAATCCCGTTGTAATGTCAGATTTTTTCTCACCCTTCAAAATTCCTATATTAACCCATTGAGCAGTACTGCCGTCTATTTACATTCTCGAAGTTGGCGCCTGAATAGTAGTGCCATTGTTCATGTTTCAAGTTGAATGTTTGAAATTGTTTCCTGACATCGTACTGGCGGGTTTTTCGAACAATTCTCGGGATGTTTGAAATGTTCAGCGAAGTTTATTCCATGTTTTGTCACATCTGGCATGTTCTGTGACGAAGATCTGTCCCAGCATCTGTAGTCACGTAACCCGATTTTGAGATTGAGGTACGAATTACGACAACACCCGGGAACTGTCTCCTTTTGGTGTTTCCTATGAGTGCATTGCACGTCTATTCCTTAACAATACACATAATTTTCCTTTTCCCTCATATCTGGTTTCCGTAGAAACAAACACACACTGATACTAAATAAATACAAGTGGTAATGGCGGGATCAAGTCAAGGATGAGGGCTTGCTCCGAGAGATATAAGTACTATTTTGACCAACGAGGAGTCTGATGATGAAATTGATATTTATGCTGGTGATAGTGATTGCATTCTGTCCGATGAGAGTGAAATAGGTAATTCTTCGGAAGACAACAACACGGAAAATGACGACGAAGTGCAACCCGCTGTCGCAAAGAAGGGTAAGCTGTCAGCTGTTCAAACTGAAGAAAGAAAGTGGAGTTCTGTAGGAAGGTTTCTTCCTACGCTTTCTACTCATTTTGATGCCTCAACGATAATCTTAATGTGAATGACAAAGAGTCCAGACTTGAAATGTCGATTTTCAAAGAAATGTTGATCGTAATATTATGAAGTTGAGAGTGTCAGAAATGATACTACTTATTTGTTACAGAAAATACAGAGGTAAAAGAAAAGTCGAAGTTACATAAGTGGCAAGACCTAACCGTGGAGAATCCTTATGTTTCCTTGGCAACAGTTTTGTTGCTGGGCCATGTGAAGAAAAACAGGATGAAAGACTATTGGTCAACAAATAAATTGATTGAAACTCCGATGTTCGGTAAAGTGATCTCTTGATATAGATGTTCATTCCCATAGGGAATACAGAATACATCATCTGATGGCCAAGCAGGCATCAATTTTTTATAATGAGACAGTCACACATAGTGCACTGGCACTGCCGGTGGCTACAATTAGCCTACGCAGTAGCCTCCAAGGTATGCACTAGCCAGCGTCTTGATAGGTGTGCTAGGTACCAACTGATGAGCCCAGCCTAGCACACGGGGGCGAAATGCTGGCAACCAGGAATGAGTTAGCTGGAAAATTTATAATGTCCAATAACGGACCATTTATGTTGGTATTATAAAGTGATCTCTCTCGTCAATTTTTCCCTCATTCTAAGACTGCTTCATTTTTCTGACAATCTACAACACTCAGGTGACAGACTTTACAAAATGACGCCTATAATAAACTATTTCCGAGATAAATTCCGATCTATAGTCTATCCTTTCCAAAATGGAAACAATACATTCAATCCAAGCGACGAAGGTTTGTTATAAAGGTGTTCATACTTAGCGAATGTGAAACGGGGTTTATCCTTGATTTTATTCTTTATACTGGGAAAGTACGGAAATTGAACACGACGAAGAATTCGGAGTGTCCGGGTCAGTTGTCAAAACTCTGACAGCGCCTTACCATTGGCAAAGGTCACAACCTGTATGTCGACAACTGGTACACAAGCCCAGATCTTTTTGAGCACTTACACAAGGAATATACTGGAGCTTCTGGCACAGTCAGAAAAAAAACTGAAAAGGGATGCCAGATTTCCCAAAGAAAATTCGAAGGGGAGAATGACACACCAATGATATGCTGGCGCAAAGATAGCATGACAAAAGGGATGTTACCATGCTAATTAGCATACATGAGAACATGATGGTAGAAACAGGATCACGCCACAGGGCAGAATAAAAAGAAATCCTTGAATGTACCGGATTATAATGAGAACATGGGCCCAATTGACAAAGCTGATATGCAAGTAAGCTTCACTGCAAATGTCAAGAAAATACTGAAATGGTATGTGAAGTAGTTTTTTTTAACCTGATAGACATTTCAGTGTTGACCTCATACATTATTTACAAGGTGAAGACTGGAAAAATCCAAAGCTACTCGACTTCTGTCTCCGCCTCATAAGACCAGCTACTAGAGGAATTTGCAGTGGAGAGAAAACCAACAAAAGGAGTTTGACCACCTTCAGGAGGAGACTTCTTGAGACTTTCTGGACGTCATTTCCCTAAACCAGTACCTCCAACGCAATCAATGCAGAAACCACAATTGCGGTGTTTTGTTTGTCAGCACACAAAGAACAGACCCCCCAAAACAAGAAACACTAAGTGGAAGTGAGTTGTGTGTGATAGATCCCTGTGTGTACACCCCTGTTTTGAAGAGTACCATACCCTAAAGACATTTTGATGGGTGAAACTGTCAAGTCAGTGTGTTGATCACCTATAGAGAGTTGTTATGTTTTTGCCAATTTTATTACTCCTTTCAATATTTTGAGAAAATAATATCTATGCCACCAAATTCATTTAAATTGAAGGTATCAGTTATGTACCATAAGTGTAAATTATGTAACTTTATCAACAGAGAAAAGTTACAATCAAAATAACTTAAAATCAGGAATTCAGAATTTTTAATGTGTCTAATTTCTAATGTGTCACCAAAAAATTCACTGATCAAAAGGTTAAACTGCATATTATCCTTCAGTTACAGCGAGAGCCTCAACACCCTGACACATCAGTTATTACGAGCGATTAAGCATGCACGTATTTTTCAGGTACCGATATTTATGCACCCAGCCGCTATATTGTATATCATCGATAATCTTCAGTACTGCTTCCTCGCTATATCCATTAGCATTTTCGGCATTCGAAGGTGATGTCGGAGTCGATTAGAAATACCCATCGACTGCTGTTCCGTAAAGAAAAGTGAAAATGAAAGAGAACATGTTTTTGCAATAAGTGTGCAAATAACGTGTCTTGACAGCAGTTGTTAAATCATTAAAAATAAAGGCTAAGTAAACGATCGCTTAATTTTAACCCCCCCTAGCGTGTACGGTGCAACGGTGCGTCATGACATTTGAATACGGATATAATGGTCCATTAGCACACGAGGGCGAAACGCAGGCAATCAAGAATGAGTTAGCTGGAAAATTTATAATGTTCAATAACGGACCATTATATTGGTATTATAAATTTACTCATTCAGGACAAATATTTTAAGTTCCTTATGGGAATCAACATCTATATCATGACATTGGAAATGCCCGCTACATGGATTTTGTAACAGTTATCTGCTTCATCGTTGGATGGCAGGAAGAGGCAGCTTTTAGCTACAAGCAGAGCTAATAATTATTCCCTAGATATGTCGCATATCTTATCAGTTCGTAGAGCTCTGCACATGTCTCTCATGCTAAAGGACCGTGAGATAGTTTGTAAACATGGCAGGTCCAAGCGGAGTGATATGTGATGAGGAAATAATTAACTTACTGGTTAACAGTGGCAGTGAAAGTAATTCAGTGCGCGACAGGATTTAGAGGAAGAGTTAGCGATAACGTCCAGCAAAGACAGTGATACTGATGATGTAATTCGTGATAATACGCCGAGAAATGCGAACACACAGGGTGACTGATAACATAAACCTGCCAATACCTTTTGATTGTGACTGTGCGTGTGAAAATAGAATGGACCCGGCTGAAGGAAAACCACTTGGCTTTCATGAAATGTTTGTAGACGATGTTTTGATAGATCTAATGGTTTGTGAAACCAATGCGTACGCTGAAAAATACTTGCACCAACATCGGTTACGCCTCCAATTACTGATGAAATCCCGGCTGTCGAACTGGACGCCCACTAATGCCAATGAGATAAGGTTGTATCTTGCACTTCTTATATTGATGGGCATTGTGCAGAAATCTAGCATAAAGCTATATTTCAGTAGAAAGCTCATTGAAACACCTTTCATTCCTAATGTTATGTCGGAGGAGCGATTTTCTCTGCTTTCAAAATTCCTTCATTTCACGAACAAGGAAACATCGGCAATGGGTAAATCACCGATCGCAATGAAACTTGGAAAACACATTTCGGTACACGTAAAAATGATGTTGGCATCAATTTTGGGTGCGAACATTCATTAGGGCGTTAACTAGGGGGCCTAAAAGTTGCGACATTTCAAATTCTGCGCGATCAGCGATGAATACCTGCTGGCCAATGCTAAGCTGGCACACTGCGTATCTGGAGACACGCCTCTGCACCTCCTCCCCTACCCACTCCAGTTGGTTCGTCACCGCACGTTCACCTTCTCTCCGCGCTTGCCGGCTGCTTAACTGTTGAAGAGAACCAGTGCTACACTTTGCGTACTCTATCAGCCTTCATCATATTGTATTAGTCAGTTTACATTTTCTGAAATGTTTATGAAAACGTTTGCACCGGGTGAGTTGGCCTTGCGGTTAGAGGCGCGCGGCTCTGAGCTTGCATCCGGGGGAAAGCGGGTTCGAATCCCACCTTCGGCAGCCCTGAAGATGGTTTTCCGTGGATTCCCATTTTCACACCAGGCAAATGCTGGGGTTGTACCTCAATTAAGCCCACTGCCGCTTCCTTCCAACTCCTAGGCCTTTCCTATTCCATCGTCGCCATAAGACCTATCTGTGTCCGTGCGATGTAAAGCAATTAGCAAAAAAAGTACGGTGCCTGTTGTTAATTGTGATTTGTTTCGGTTTTCTTTTTGCTATTTTTCAATGTTTCGAATAGGCCAAAGATTGTTTTTGTTTACTATCAGTTATTGACGGGGAGTTTGCCCTATGTAAATGTTACGGAGTCAATTATTGTGTTGCCTTGTAATTGTTTTTTGTTGTACCAGTTCGTACAACACCCATTTAACTTTTTGCGTATGTAACTGCCATTATACCCAGAAGACTGTAGTGTGATACTTTAATATCGGTACTTGTTGAATACATAGAACTTCGTCAGCTATAACGCAAAAGTACCGGTACAGTAAGACTACAGGTCTGCCTGTGATTACTGTATATCTATTGCATATACAAGTGCACATCTTTTTTATGTTTCAAGGCATTTCTTATTACGTCAAACGTTACTACATTCCATGACATACTCATATCGAAGTTGCCTATGCATTAAATTTATTTATATTCGACAACCGTTGCTGCAATTGAAATGTGTTGTACCTGTCACTGCAAAACATAAATAAATCGTTCAGTACAAGCACAAATAAAAACATTCTACCTATAGGCCTATTCCTTATACCAAGAGTAAGCAATACGGAAAATACCAGTAGTTTCAAACCCGGAGTTTATAATTCTTGTTATTGTCGTCCGCGATGTCGTTTCGTTGACACAACTGGTAGCATACACAAAATGGGTGGGGGGAAGGGGTCATAAAAAGAAGATCTGGACCTATAACCAGGTTTTGATATCCCGAGGTACCGAATCTCATTACATTCATCGAGATCCTCTACCCGGTCACGTAATTTCTTTACATGAAAATGTATTTAACGTTGTTTAAAGGTGAGAGATTTATTTAGTGGTGGGTGATTTAATTTAATTAATTCCATATGTATGTCCACTCTAAAGGACACTATCGACAGCTTTAAGGCGTTTTAGAAGTAAATAATAATTTAAGCATAGGTAGGACGTGGTACCCCATCCCACGTTTCAGTGGTTCTTAACTCGCAGTTGTACCCACGAATGCGACAACTCACCGGAATTAGCAGGAATGAAAATATAACATTTGAATAAAATATGTACCAAGGCTGATACAGGTGTCGGGGCTGCTATAGCCGCTGGTAATCAAGAAGAAAATGGAATTTGAGCTCTCTTAGTTATAGCAGCCAATACCACTATAGTACTAATTAATATTTTAATAAAAGAATCCTTACCAAAATCCAAGTAATACACATAATTTCAACTCCCATATGCCAACTAGAAATATCTATAGATCCTCTTTTTCTCTCTCAAGTATATTTGTTATATCTTCTGTCAGCGGTTCCTTATTTAGGTACTGATTTGGTGCAATGAGTTTGAGGGGGATTCGCAGTCGATAATGCTACCCTCACTCGATTCTTCACCTTCCATTTTGTTCTACCATTCATTGTTGCTATAATAGTTATAATTAGTGTAGGTTATTATCATTATGTGTGAAACGGAACGTAATTTAAAGGATTTCAGAAATTACAGTACGAAAAGAAGCAGTTGGTCCCGTTGAATAGCTAAGCAGCCGGCAAGCGCGGGGAGAAGGGGAACGTGCGGTGACGAACCAACTGGTGCGGGGAGGGGAGGAGGTGCAGAGGCGTGTCTCCAGATACGCAGTGTGCCAGCTTAGCATTGCCCAGCAGATATTCATCGCTGATCGCACGGAATTTGAAAAGTTGCAACTTTTAGACCCCCGTGGTTATCGCCCTAATTACGGTTGGCACCCAAAATTGATGCCGACATCGTTTTTACGTGTACCTCAATGTGTTTTCCAAGTTTCATCGCGATCTGCGACTTACCCATTGCCGAAGTTCCCTTGTAAGTGGCAGTATTGATGTCCAGCTATCCAGGGATAACCAGGTTAGCATATGTTTCTACTAATAGTGAAATATGTTATTGTGAGTTTCTTTGATCATTTTTAGTCCACCTTTTTGAAAACTATTAGACACCACGCTCGGCACTGACAAAAAGAGAATAAGGAATTTGACATTGTGACAAGTAAGGTTAACACAGAAGAGATTTTATGTGAGAAGGTATGAAGGGAGGGGTGAGAAGAAGGATAAGGAGGGGAATCAGGTAAGATGTTGCAAAGGATACGCATAATGCAAGAAAGTGTTATGCATTAAACAAAACAAAAAAGCTTTTGCTGGAATTTTGATATTAAGAAATAAAATAAGAAAATCGAACAATAATTTTGGTTTTTCTGAGGTGTCATTTAAATTTAGGCCTGCATTATAATATTGGTCCAAATGTATAAAACAATTTTCAGTAGCATCAAGTAATGTACCATTGCTTAGGATCTCCAATATCTCAATACCTTGAACGAAATCAATAAAAGTGCGTATAATACAGAAAGAAACTTGTAAATAATGATCAGTAAAAGCGTGTTTCAAAACCTTCATGTTTGCCAACTGCAGAGAAACTGTTATACTTTATAGCATTAACGTGTTCTGCGTATCTGATTTTAAAGCTGCGTCCAGTTTGACCTACATAAGAGCAAGAACAGTCTTTACAGAAAAATCTGTAGACTCCTGGCTTAAAAAAGAAATTGCCTTCTTTACTGAGGTGGAGTTGTGAAATAAATCTAAACTTTGTTGTTAGTATGAAAAGAAACCTTAACATTGTTTTTTGAAAACATTAGTGACTTCATATACATCTTCGTTAAAAGTAAAAGTAGAAAATGAAACCGAATTGAGGAGTGGAAATGCTAAAGGATCTAAGTGTCATTTTTTAACCTTCGGGACTTTTCACTGCTAACCAATCTATGTCTTCGCGGAGGTGCTGTGCTAAGGGATTTATATACCTAAGTTGCTCCTTGGAGTTGCTACAGTCCCTAACAGAATGCATTAGTCCTATGTTCAGACAGACCTGCTGAGCTAGTGGATCTATGTGCCACAAACATCTGCCGCTAGCCGAGCAGTAGTCACTAGTCAAGGTTATGCCATAGCCTTCATCTCGTGCTATTGTTTTGCTTACTGAAACTTTTTAGTTACTGAAAATGATGGACGAAAATGATAATAGTATGAACGCCAGTCCTTTTAGTAGTGATGAAAGTGTTGAGAAATTTACGATCAGAACAAAACGGCAAAAAGCAACATTATGTGGAAAGTCTTACCTCACACAGAAGAAGCAGAACAGGCGAGAAATTGCTGCAAAACAACCGCCGCCTTTACAGGTTAGTTCGGTTGTTTTTTTTTCAGAGTAGAAGTAAACTTACAATATACAATATTTATTTCTGTAAGCCTACATTATTAGCTAGTAATATTGTCCCCGTTAAAATTGGTGAAATTATGAATATTTTCAACAAGTGGAAAGTGAAAATTTTATTGTCTGCTTGGAACTGCAGCATATCATTTGGGGAGTAGTGGCGAGCTAAGAACGAGTTTTTTTCGTCGTTCAGAGGGGTGATACACCGGCAGGACTGTGCCAAGGTCAGAGCAAGCCACGTGACTACCGCACGCGCGCAACTCAGTCTGTTTCTGGAATAGTCTGCGCCAATTAAATGAGACCATCAGCCAATTACCGTTCTCGTTGAAGATCACACCTCCCAGGCTGATAATATAAAAAGGCCTTGTTTCGAGTAAATCGCTCTCTTGAAACTCTTACTCTGAAGTTCTGAAGCTCTTACTCTCAATATCCTTCGTCGTGTTGTGCTGCACCACGGTATCGGACCACGTGGAGAAGTAATTTCAGTTCAAGTCGACGCCGTTCTGCTAGAATTTAGAGAAACCATTAGTGTATTCCTATGGAATAAAAACGCTTTAAACACCAAGTTAAGTGTGACTGTGTATACGAGTCGACGTGCGCTTGTGGAATATACTTAATTTTGTCATCTCAGTTACAGCTTGTGACCGGCGTTCTACCGAAGTCGTCTTGGAAGTTGAACACCTCAAGATGGATAATTCCGCAACCACCGACATCATCATTTCATCAAGGGACACCTGCTACGGAGCCTCCATGGAGCTGTAAAAATGTGAGGCGTGTCTGGTAATTGGAAGGAGACTGACCGGAGGAAAATGCTGAAATAATTGACTGTCGACGGGAATCGAACTCCATCAAAACTTGAGTACCTTTTTAATTTAATTTATCTGTCTTACCTTTTGTACAACTAGAGGTCTTTCTTCTTTAAGTCGTAGATCTATTAGTTTGTTGTAGTTAGATATATTTCATTTTTCCACTTCTTAAGGTGTCGTGGTAGACTATGTACGTGTGAATGAAATTTTTGAATCTATTAGAGTAGACAGGTTGTCTTTGAATGATTTCCCATGCTTAGGAGCTTTATACTTAATAATCACTGACCACGCGATAAATCTACTTTCCTTGTAATGTTGGAAGTTACTGGACTGAAATTTACGTGTACATTTTGAGTGAATAGGGTCGAACCTAGTGTCTTTTAAGATCACTTGTTGTATTTATGATGAAGTCATCTAATTTTACGATATTCCACGAGGATCAGTAGATGTAATAATCACTTAAATAATAATAATATTGACTAAAGATCGGGTAAAGCAGAATTAAACGCTTGTGAGCCATAAAATTACTGTAGAGTCCTTATATGTGAGATTGAATGTGATCTGTTAATGAAGGGTCTAGAATATGACCAATCCTGAGGGATACTTGTTGTATAATTGTGCAATTGATGATTGAATGGTGATATTTGACTTATTCTTGTGTATTGGGAACGCAAGACAGATTATAATTATTGGAGAACGCGTTGCGAGTGTATTTCACAAGTAGGGAATAAAAATAATAAGGCTCACGCTCGCGATAGTTTCAACCTGTAGCCCAAACGATGGTAGTGCTTATGGATTTTACTAGAATCTTCCATTTAAATTTTATGAGTTAGATGAACTTACGTTGATATGTGAAATGTGTTTCTACCAAGTGATACCCATGACTTCGATCACTAGCCACTATAAATGAAGGATAATTTCAGTGCACAGATTATTTTTGCTAGATATTACGCGACCTGTCCAACTCTAAAAATCATGAATAAACTTGCCAAAACAGGATTCGATGTAAATAATGTACATAAAAGACGTGTTTCCTAGTGTGAATGTGTGTGTGTATGTAAATATGTACATTTCTCTTGTATCATGTTGGTCCCATTTAATTTGATCTGGTCGTGCACCTGCTGCGACGCAGAATACACTTCTCGTTGTGTGTTGCCTTAAGAAGTAATTTTCATGCCCTTAAGGGAAAGTTTGGTTAACTTAAGTCGAGGAAGACTAGAAAAGGGATTTATTTTCTTCATTATCGAGATTTAAAAGGAAAGATCATCTCGTTATTTTATGAAGGCACTCTATTTGTAAATACAATTTATTTAACTAGCTCACACGTTGGTAATGTAAATTTCTGACTCATTTATAGTTGAACTTTGAAATACCTTAAGATTAATTTGAATGGAAATGAAATACAAAGGTCAGAAGTAGAAGTCGTTAGCCGCATGATTACTTGGAGTTATGGTGAAAATAAGTCATTAATAATTAATTGGAAGTAATTATTCTGAAATGCTCATGACGATCATTAGGTGAATGATGCAATGGAAAATTAATGAGAACACGATCGTGTGACAATGAAACGGAGGTTAATTAAATGATGAGAAATTAATAATAATAATAATAACCAGAATAATAATTAATTAATTTTGAGAATTTTGAAATCAATTTTCAGTTTCTACTGAAGTTCATTTTGGTGCCATTGTCTAATGTTAAATGCCGTAAATGATAAATTCAGTTGAGTACATCTTAAAACCACGTGTTGAGACTACTTTGAATTGGTAAAGCTTTGAACACATTTATTGTAAAACCCTCGTTAGGAAGACAGCTGTTTATGAGTTTATGAACTTCTATGTTAACTTATTTAATTCTTTCAATCAAATATTTTGATTCGGAAAGGCAAGAGGCCTAATTTTTCTTTGGTTTTCATTACAGCACAGTAAGGCTGGAGATTAAGAGCACATGTTACCATAAATGAAGAAATGCAATATTATGGAAGTTCTATTTTTGTAAAACACATCAGTAAGAGTATTTTATTTGTTGTTTGCTTATGTGAATAAATGTCAGAGTGTTGTTTTAATATTTCTTTTTATCCTGCTTGGTCATGAATCCTTAACATCCCTTAAATGCCTCTAGAAAGTGATAGCCAACGATCGAACGGTCCACCTTGGGATCTCTCGCTCGATGGCTGGGCTTAGCTCGGGAAAAATGGGGGCAATATAAAACTGCCAAAAAACAGTCTTCGACGTCTTATAACTGTATCCTCATCTACCTCAATACGTAGGTCTACTTCTACCAATGTTTTAAGCCTACATTCCTTGCCTATACCTTGCTTACAGTAATCGACAAATTAATCTAAAAAGCCACCTAATCGATACTTTATTTCTTTTGCCTTTGGCAAACTTAAAAATACATTAACAAAAACAGTACAAGTTTCGACCACTTAGTGGTCATCTTCAGCTGTATATAAAAAAATCTTAGATGATAACATTTAAAAGCAAGCACATTGGATCTTAAAACTATATCCCATGGGAATCCAAAAACTATTGTACTAAATGCTTTAAATGAAATGGAAGATTATTGTGAATGATACTTAAATTACAGTATCGTTTACAATTGTGTTTAAAAACTTAAATGATGAAAAACATATTTAAAATATTTAAAAGCGTCTATGGTAAAATTCTTTTTGATAACATTAGGTGGCGTGAATAAAAAGTTCGTGTTTGCAATCTTCCGGCATTTGTGAGAAAATAATAACTTAATTAAAATTCGCGTCTGTGGTGATGTTAAACACTTTGTTTTTAATAAACATACTTTAAAATATTCCAAAGTGTCTATGGTAAGGCACTTATTCAAAAACACTTGTGCTTGAATGAAAGTTTAAGTCATATGCACCAATCTTCATGTATTTATTGTTTATATTTAATAACTTCCTTGAGTGATATTCTTGTGGTTAAAAGAACGTATCGACTGTTTAACTTCCGAGAATTGCTCTTCGGAATGTGATAAAAGAAATTGTGCTAGTTGTTTAAATTGCTAAAACCCTGTGGTGGCTTCTGTTATATAAAATGGCGATCTAACTCCGCCATTGTCCGGTCCCAAGTCCGGAATGAGAAAGGAGGAGGGTTTGCTGGTCTGGCACCCAGCTGTAAAATTGCCAACGCCGAGTGTTGGGCGGCGGGAAATAACCTGACTCCCTAAGGGGGCCAACGGCTTCGGGCGAATGAGCCCCTTTGGGTGGGGTGATGGTCCCCACAGTGGAGGAAATGCCACTGGAATCCATTATGCAGCGTCTGTTCTCCAGGTTAGGGGCGGCTGCACAAGGCGTCTGTACTCCAGAGGAGCGGCCTTATTATCACCTCACTGGATCACATCCAGAGTTGTAATTCGGGACCTAGTCCCACACAGGTGACACCTTGACAGTCAACCATGGAAGGTCTTTTAAGGAATACTCCACCGGCTGAACCAAGAGTTCAGAGAAGGCAGCATTCGGATACGGTGGGCTGCCACCTGAAAGATACCGTGAAGTCGGAGGCACGGAAATACCCCAGTACTACATACACGAATGAGACAAAATCAAGAATCAAACCAAAGCAGATAACATACTTCTCTACACACAACATAAACTCACTCATGCAAACCGGTAAACTAAAAGTGATCACCGACATAATGGACCAACACAAAATTCTTATCGTGGGATTACAGGAAATTAGAAACACTGACCAGGATGCCTTGGAATCTCAAGGGTACAGACTTTATAAAGGTATACCCGGGAAGAGAGTGATGAAGAATGTCCCACAATTTGGAACAGGATTTTTGGTCAGCCTTAAAATAATAAACTCAGTTCAAGAATTCAGATCACAGTCTCCACGACTCTCAACGCTCACCTTAAAGGCATCTAATAAAATCTATATTATAATAAATGCCCATGCTCCCACTAATGATAAAAACAACTCCTCAAAAGACCAGGAGGAAACAGGAGAATTTTGGGACCTATTGGACCAGACCATAGATAACATCCCCAAACACCATATAAAATTATTAATAGGCGACTTCAACGCTCAACTAGGCAGAGAAAGAAAATACTGTGACATCATCGGAAAATGGCCAGCACACAAGAAAACAAATAAAAATGGAGAGAGACTAGTTGACCTGTGTAGAAACCATAATTTAATCTCAAAATCTACATGTTTTAAGAGGAAACCTCAAAAACTCAAAACATGGAAACACCCTGACTACACTAAAGGAGAATGGCAACTGGACCACGTCTGCATGGACAAATACCACCACAAAGAGATCTATAACGTCAAAGTCCTCCGAGGAATAGACACAGGTTCAGATCACTACGTAGTTAAAATTAAAATTAAACTCACTCCCCAGAGGAGACAACAAAAGCAAGCCCTTAAAACTAAAAGAAAAATAGATCCTATCCAGCTAATCAACAACAAAAATTACCAGAAAGCAACTGAAAAAATAAAAATCACAGACAAACTTGAAGACTTAGTACACAACCTTAAACAAATTGCAGAAGACCTAGCTCCAATTAAACCACGTAAAAAACACCAATGGTGGAACAGTGAATGTGATGAAACAGTGGAGAAAAGACATCAGGCATGGCTATTACATCAGTCCCAAAAGACAGAAATATCCTATCAAAAGCTAGTAAAACAGAGAAAAGAAACTACCCAAGTCTTAAGAAGAATAAAAAGACAACATCATAAGGACACCCTGCAGTTAACTGAAGAACAGTTCAGTAAAACTAAATCAAGGGACTACTACAAAACCTTCAGAAAGCAGCTCCAAAAATATGAACCCCCGACCCTACTGATGAAGGATGAAGATGGTAAGCTGGCCCATAACAATAAAGACAATGCAGAAATTCTGGCTAAACATTTCAACAAGCTTTTAAATTGTGAGGAACCTACAGAACTCCTTCATTTGGACACCAACACCCCGATAAAAACATCACCAGAAAACATCAATCCTCCCACAATAAAGGAAGTCTACCAGGCTCTGAATAAATTAAAAAACTACAAAGCGCCAGGAGAAGATCAGACCTTTGCGGAAATCTGGAAATATGCAGGAAACTCAGCAAAAGTTGCCCTCCATCAACAACTTGTCTCTATCTGGATTAAAGAAGAACTACCAGAACACTGGACAACAGCCCTCATTCATCCTCTGCACAAAAAAGGGGACAAAACCGACCCTAATAACTACAGGGGAATCTCTCTCCTAGATATAACATACAAAATATTTACAATAATCATCCTTAATAGGATAAGTTTACAACTTGAGAAAGAACTAGGAGAATATCAAGGACCCTGGAGGAGCTGTCCTGATCAGATCATGAGTCTTAAGTTGATAATGGACTATAACAGGAGAAGAAACAGAGATATGGTGATAACATTTGTAGATTTCAAGAAAGCTTATGATTGCATCCATAGAGAATCTCTGTTTAAAATTTTAAGACACCTTGGACTACACCCCAAATTAATAAACATGATAAAATTGACTCTCACCAATACCAAGTCAAAAGTGAAGTTTAGGGGTGAAACATCAGAGACATTTGAAATTAAAACTGGACTACGGCAGGGAGATGGGCTCTCACCACTATTATTTAACTGTGCTCTAGAAATGGTAATGAGGGAATGGTTTAGAAAATGTCCCCCCAAAATAAAGATTGGCCGAAAAATCAAAACAAATTGCCTCGGTTTTGCTGACGATTTAGCATTACTAGCAGTGGACATAAAAGAAGCAAAAACCCAGATATCAGAACTTCAAAACATTGCAAATAAAATTGGCCTCAAAATATCATTTGAAAAAACAGAAATTATGCCCCAAAAACCAACACAGCTAAAAGAAGTCACCATAAATGGTAATAAAATCAAAATAGTAACTCAGTTTAAATATCTTGGAGAAGTAATAACACATAACTTAAATGAAAAAATCTCAATCCAAGTAAGAACAAATAGATTAGCTAAAGCACAAAAATTAACATGGGATATCTACAAAAAGAAATGTCTATCAATAAATACAAAAATAAAACACTACAACACAGTTATAAAACTGGAAGCTACATATGCAGCAGAAACACTCTTTTACCTGAATAAACAATCAAAGACTGACAGACTTCAGAAAATTGAAAGGAGGATTGGAAGAACCTGTATCAACAAAAAATATCAGAAAGATGGACAGTGGCGGTTAATACCTAACAAAGTCGTGTACAAAGAGCTAGAACCCATTACAGATACTATGCGTAAGAGGAGACTGGGATTCTTTGGACATATCATGAGGATGCAGGACTCGAGACTTCTGAAACAACTAGTACAACACAATCTCGTCTCAAAAAATACCACAACAGGATGTAAATGGATCAGAGAAGTAAGAGAGGATCTGAAGGAAATAGGCCTTACAACAGAAGACACCAAAAATAAGATAAAACTGAATACAAAACTCAAGAATACAAACCTCCGCTTTACCCTTACACAAAACAAACCAACAACACGCACATTTTCAACTGAGGAAAGGGCACGAAGATCGGAGCGTCTGAAGAAGTACTGGGAGGACCGCAAAGCCCGAACAATCCCTTCAAAGAGACCTGAACGACGGACTGACTAAAGTGATCCTATGTGGTCATAAAAGAAGAAGAAGAAGAAAATGGCGATCTGAGTCGGGCAGCTTGCCTCGCGATCTGTAACCAGCAGGAGATCGTAATATATTAAAATATGACATATGATAAAAGTAAAAAGCTCTGAATTCTAAATAGATAGCGGGAAGATATTTGTATTCGAGATTGCGTGACCTTGACTTACCTTATCTGGCAAATGTTTAATCCGCGTTGCCTCGGAGAACTGCCTTCGTGCACGACCTAGTGTGATAGCGGTGTGACATGGTCTGATTGTTCGTGAAATATTCCGGAGAAAGGGGAAATAGAGTTGTATCGTCATCTAGTACGTCTTGTGAGGGGGAAGGGATTACCGGTTGTGTTTCAGTGACGTCGTGTTCGAGTATTTTATTTGTTTGTCTTGTTTACTGTTTACCATTTCCACGTATTTACTGAATTGTTCGTATAGGAGGTTTTTTCGTTCGTTTCGTTTAGATTCCGTTCCCTGTTCTCTAGTTTATCGAGAGTAATGTGGATGTTTTCTAGGTTATTCATTAAACTTCCTTTATTAATCCTACTGATAATTTGGAGATCTTGTCTGATGTTAGTGAAATTGTGATTTGCCTCCTTCATATGAGCTCCCTTAGCAAAGTATCTTCTGTATTTCTCTGCATTAACATGTTCCTGATATCTAATTAAAAAGCTCCTCCCAGATTGCCCCACATGTTTTTTTGCACTGGGTACATGTCAATCTGGAAATGCCAGATTCCTGGAATTCGTCATCTTTAAGTTTATTGACTTTATTGTGATTAAAAAATCTGTGTTTTGTATTGTTGATGGTTGAGAAAGCTATTTTGGTATTGTGCTTCTTAAACAAAATCGTGATTTCATAAATCCTCGGGTTATTAAAGGTGAATTTGACGTATTTCTTTGCATTCTCCGATTGTTGCTTTAGTTTAATTTGTTGTTGATATTTGCACTTAGTAATGATTTTGTTAATGAATTTCAAACTGAAACCGTTATGTAAGGCTAGTTGACGAATGAAAGATCGTTCCTCCTTTCTGTCTATATCTGTTAACGGGATTTCAAAGGCCCTGTTGACGAAACTGTAGTAGACGGATTTCTTTTGTGAAGTGGGTTGTAAAGAATCGCTTTTAATTGTAGTCGGTGTAAAAGTGGGTTTCCTGAGTAGTTTAAACTGGAAATGGTTGTTTATCCGAATTGTTTGAATATCTAGAGAATTGAGTATACCTTCTTCTTCTTCCGCTGTGAATTTAATGTTTGGGTCTACAGTATTCAAGGTATTTAGAATACTTTGTCATTAAGTTCTTTGTTTATAATGACAAAAGTATCGTCAACAAAGCGTATCCAGAAATCTAGTCCTTTAATGTGGCCTACTATCCGAGTGTATTCCAAGTGATCGAGGTATATGTTGGCTAAAATTCCGGAGGCCGGTGCTCCCATAGGTAGTCCGTCTTGCTGATAAATTTTATTATTAAAAGAAAAGAAATTATGGTTCAATACGAATTCCAGGATAGTTATGAAGTTTTCTATTTCAGGTTTACTGATGTGTTTGTGGTCTAATAAATTAGTTTTTATAATCTTGATAGTGTCTTTTATAGGAATGTTCGTATACATGTCTTTAATGTCGAAGGAACTTGTTACGTGAGAACAAGTTAATTTGAAATCTTTAGCGGCCTTACAAAACTCTTTTAGAGTTTTTTTATCGAGGTTTTGGTATAAAAAAACATAGTTTTGGGACAAAAACTTATGAATAAACTGAGAGGCTTTGTACGTAGGACTTTTCCGAAAATTAATTACTGGTCTAATAGGTACGTCCTTTTTATGTAATTTAGGCATAGTTCTTGCCTTAGGAAGTCCAGGGTTCATATTTACGAGTTTATGGACTTCTTGGTCATTTAAAAGGAAGGTGCATTGCTTCAGTATTCCTTTCAAATTCCTTTGGATTTTTAGAGTGGGGTCTTTCTCAATTACCTTAAACTTGTTACTATTGAAAAACGTTTCTGTTTTCTTAATGTATTCGGTTTCATTTAATATTACCACTGTTCCTCCTTTGTCGGCTTTAGTTATAACTACGTCGTTTTGCCTAATTTTACGCTGAAGATCCTTCTCAACTTTTGAAATGGTGGAATTAGTTAATAATCCTTTAATTACGGAGGGAACCTTTTTCTTTGCTTCGTACCGTACATCATTTTGAATGTCGACTGGAAGAGTTTGTATGGCCGTTTCTGTTTCTGCTAACGTTTGTATTAATTCCAGTTTGTTATTGATACTTTACCAATTATGATTTGGTCTTTTGCCTAATATTTGTAGTTCTTGTTCTGTAAAAGTCGTGTTAGACAAATTTTTTACAGGGGGTGGGAGTTTTTCACAATTGAAAGGTGTTTTAGGTTGAGGCTTATATTGTTTAGTTAGGGCATTGTTTTTAGGTTTTCTAACTTCTTATTCAATGTCGCCTGTTTCTTATTCATTAGACTCTCTACTTTATCTCTACAGTATTTTTGCGCAGAATCCCATTCTAAAGGTACCAAATTTATTGACGCTGAAAGGTGCGCTAGGTAAAGTTCCCGATTAAGGAAGGATTTCTTCCTATACATAAATTTGATTTCTCTTTTAAGCCATAGACGGTTAACTGTTTTCTGAGTTGAAACTTGGAATACTGAGCGTATACTGTTTCTGTGTCCCTTTTAAGAATTTAGGAACCAAGTTGTTATTCAAACATTATTTCAGGAATGTTATATCTGTGCTTACTTTGTGTATTGTCAAGAAATAGACGTACAATGCACTCACAGGCAACAACAATAGAAAACAGTTCCCGGGTGTTGTAATTCATAGCAAAAACTCGTAAGAAGTTAGGTTACGTGACTACAGACGCGGAGACAGAACTTCATCGCAAAACATGCGAGATGTAACAAAACATGGAATAAAATTCGCTGAACACGTCAAACATCCCCAAAATTGTTCTAGAAACCCGCCAGTATGATGTCAGAAAACAATTTCAAACATTCAACATGAAACATGAATAGACAGCGCTACTATTCAGGCGCAAACTACGAGGACATAAATAGACGGCAGTACTCCCGTAGGCCACGCGCAACACTGCCATAAATAGACGGCAGTACTGCTCAATGGGTTAAACTTATATGTCAGTGTAGTCACGAGATGAAATTCATTGCGAAATAACGGTGGGCACCTATAAAAGGACAAACAGGTCATCATTTGAAGTCATGCAAAGTTCTTTGTATCTCCTGTAAAAATTCATAATTCTGACTTACGAGGTTTTTAAAGAAATGTGACCATTTGCATGGAAATATGTCCTCAAAAATGCTCCTACTTTAAAGTTTTGTACTTTTAGAAACATCACCCCTAGTAGTCCGTTTTTTTTTTTTTTTTAATGAAACAAATGCACGTTACATACTACGCATTATTGCCAATTACCCCAGCTGTAGGAATTTATGATACAGAAACATTGTAATTTAAGTCAATTTTATTATTTTGCTAACCATTAATAATTCAATAGTAAACGTAGTTCACCACACAAATCTATTTGAGTGGTGTTAGCCATATGCAAGTCATTGGACACCGCTGTAAATAACCACTAGCTGAATGAGAACATCTAACAGTTACAACTAACAGTTCTGTGCATATAAGTTAATAAATGAAGGAGTCTCGATGATGAGCATACTCAAGATGTTAGAACCTAGTTATTTCCAAATTTACTCATAATTTCATCCCAGTTTTTAATGTCAATTTGTATATATTTGTTTCATGTTTTATGTCAATTGTGTGCATGTACGTTTGTTTAGTTATTAGATGTCTTACATTAAGGCTGAAGATGGCCAGCCCCGGCCGAAACTAGTCCCTGATTAATGTAATTTAGAATATTGCATGCGATAGTATTGAAAGGTGGACCATTACTACATTAATTGAATAATTATATTGCAACACACTGGTTTCTAAAGTTTCCGACTCAAAGATTTTATTTTCAACCCATGCAAACCTAATTTGATTATATATCCGGCATCAGCAGAGCTCTTGACTTGAAGAAAAAAACAACCCTCAATCTGGTAATGCATGCGATGAGTTTCAGTCACCTTAGCAGGATGAATAGGTTTTAATAACTTTGCCTCATTCACGCTCACAAACGAGTGTTAAACTAGAGTGTCAGGGATAGTGACTGAAGGCTTATAAATCATCAAGTTAATAGTCGGGTGGGGTGGATTAGGTTCACCATCACTACAGATTTGCCCTTTACCTGTGTTTATTGAGACTGTGCCTCGAATTTCCTATCGAGTTTTTCAGACTGGGTCTCGATATTTTTGGACTGGGCCTCTATCAAAGTAGTTAGTTGTGCTTACCCGGTCGTTGGTTTCCTTCTCCGAGATGACTTGGAAGTCGAAACTGCCTGGGTCCTCCTCATTTTCTATCAAATCCTGGCTCCTTTGTTGTAACTCTGTCTTGCTTCCAGTAGTTGGCAAACCTTCCATAAAATCACCACGGTCATTTGATCAACCTTCATCGTTGAGTTGAAAAAATCCTGTCACGGTCGCCAATTTATCATTCTCAATATACGAAAGAAAAAAAAAAAAAATCACACAAGAACACGTTTACTTCTTTGTATAACAACTTTAATGTCACTACGATACATGTACAGTTCTCTTCAATCGTCCTATTTTCCTAACCTCGCACTTGCGATCTTTTTTATTCCCTAAAAAGCAATCGCTCTTTTTTAAAAACAATCTACAAAGAATATATTCAAGTTTCACACCAATGACCTATTGGTGATGTTTCTTGGCGCCATATTGGAAGTCTTTTTTTGTGTTAATGTGTGTTAACACTAGGAGCGCCGGAACATACTGTATACCTAGAACCACCGATGCGGTCATTTTGACCGCTGTATTCTAATTATAATTTTTATTCTCAATATGTATAGTAACTCATTATCATCGTTTCAAATATGTATTACTAAGCTTCTAAAACATTAATTATGGGATCTAACACGGAAAAGATTAAAATTATTTAATAGTAATGCAAATAGTCACATTTCTTTAAAAATCTCGTAAGTCAGAATTACAATTTTTTACAGGAGACAAAAAACGTTCCATGACCTGTTTGTCCTTTTATAGGTGCCAACCGTTAATTCGTCGTGAAATTCATCTCGTGACTACACCGACATATAAGTTTAAGTAATATACATTTTATAATTCGATCAAATATGGACTTACGAGCTTTCTAATCTTACATTCAACACATTTTATGTCACAAGGTTTTTGAAGTAAAAATGTGGAATGAAGAATTACAACTCCGTTGTTTTTTTTAATAATTTTTACTTTTTATCTACCAATACAGTCCGCCTGGTGGCCGAGATCATTAAGTCCTTGAAGTCTATATGGTCTGACACCGGGGTTAGCTAGTTTGAGTCCCGTTCATCGAAAAACTGTTGAACATCAGAATGTTAGCTGACAGGGTAGGGGAGGTGGTGGTATATATTCCTAATCACTAGATTGTGTGCCAAAATTTTGATTGAATTCCAAACCACTCAACTATGGTGTGAGGGCATATGACGCTGTTGATAGTGATTCGTCCATCGGATGGCGACGTTAAGCTTTGAGCAGACCCCTTGGTGTTATTCGACAGGAGTAGGCTACATGCCGACACCGGATTTCACACTCTCTTTTCCTCATCATCATTCCACATCCAGACTCGCAGGTCACCTTTGGGCGTCATATACAAAGATCTGCACCAGGCGAGCCGAACATGTCCTCGGATACTTCCGACAATAAAAGCTGCACGATGAAGTAAGACCTACCAATGTACTGATTGCTGATTCGTAATGTTTTTGGAAAAAGTAACACTGAAGAGAAAATCAAAGAGTTCACATATTGTAGTTATTCATAGACTATTATTAAAGAATTGAAGAACCAAATTGGTAAGTATTTTTAGTATTTTTTTATTCCAAGAAAAAAGTACAATTGAACTGAAACTCAATATTTACAGTTATGGCCCACAGTTCAGTAACATATGACTGTCCTCCTTATTCATGAGGCAAGGTATCATAGAAATGATGATATTCACTGTCCAGTACTTGTTTTAATTGTTGGAGGTGGTTCCATTTATCTTTCGTGATCTTCAGCTTTTGAGTATACAATGGTGGAATCTTGTCTTTTGCACAATGAGGAACACCCCTTTGTTTCCTTTGAGGGAGATTATTCCAAGAATTAGAGTGATTCAGCTTGTAATCGATAGTCCCACTTGGTTTGCTATGAATGGCCCCGATGTCTGTAACAACAGGATCTCCCACTTTACTTCCAGGAAGCAATGATTTATAGATCGTACAGGCTTCATTGTAATTCTTGAAGAAGTCGTGTCGAAGATATTTGACATTGTAGGGTTTGGGGTTCATCCTAGCATGTTTACAGACATCTATGTATGCTGCTGGAGAATAGATATCTTGATTTCTAAGATGCTTCTCTATCGTGGAATGCATTGAGTCACACTCTATTTGTGTGTGCCCCTTCTCTAAATACTTTTGTGTAATAGTAATATCACACAAAGAAGAAAGGTTTAGAAGTGTATTAGATAGAGTGATATACCTATTCTGATGACAACAACCATCACTATAGAAAATTACTTCATCAAAATGCTCAAATGGTACCTCATTACGTATGAAAAAACACATAATTGAAGCTAATTCGTTAGCTGTCATAGACCCCTCTGTTTCGTCCCACAAATAACAAAATCCGTACCTTGAATTTTTATAAAGAATTGTCAAGTTGTGCACTACTAATTTCGTTTTATAGTACACTGCCGATGCTTTCAGGGACGGACAAAGAAGAACTGACTGAAGGTCCATCGTATACACATGTTTGCGTACAACCTTGCCCCCCTTTTTCTTTTCTTGCCTAGTCTTCTTTTGATGTTCACTGGAAGTTAGAGATACGTTTTTAATCTTGTATCCAATGCAGATATCACACTGATCCTTTTTTGGTTGAAATATTGGAATATTCATTTCCGTCAATATGTCATCAAATACTTTGGATCTCATGGCTTCTAAATGATTTTCACCACAATAATTTTGGTATTGCCGGAATAGGTGAGCTTTTGATGTCCAGACTGGTTCCAAATACAGCTTGGTAATAGATTTTCTGCAGTAATGAGACGGAACTTTGGGCAACATCATAAGATAACTGCGAATGTGTTCTCGACTTTCCTTGTGTTGCGTCTTGGTCAGTGATTTCTCTTCATTTGTTGTTGTTTCATGGATTTTCCTACTTCTGATCCAGTTCAGAACTGACCATTCTATCATGCCAAAGGTATTAAGAAACATCTGCTTACATTCCCTAATACGAACACAGTTCTTTTCCAAATGAAAACTCAGTGACCTGTTGCTTCGAGAAGAATCACCATGGCGATTTTTAATATCCTTAGTGTGTGAAACGCCTACCAACATTTTTACGTATATTTTCTTCTCTTTCCAACTTACTTTCCAAAATTGTTGAAATATTTCTTCCCGTTCCAAATCCGTCAACTCTTTGCACCATATTACCGATTTCTTTTCACTTAAAGTGCACCTACACCTAGGCAACATCTTCCTTTCTTGACAAGCAGTTTGGCATTTCCACGTTCCATCATTACCTCTTGAAAGACCTTCATATGGCAATCCCATTTCCCTGTTTTGATTTTTCCTGACAACCCATTCAACAGGTCGAGCATGGTTCTTTCCTGACCTCTTTCGTTAGATTGCTTCCACTCCATCAGCACTAATAGATGCGTTATCATTTGGACTAGCTACATTAACACAACCAACAGAATTCACAGGTAATTTGTGAGTTTCATGTTGAGGTTTGTCAGCAGATGGATCAAAAATAATATTTTCCGTAGAAGCTATAGCAACAGGGGTTTCCAATAACTCCGCAGAAACAGCGTTAAGCACTACAATAATTGGAACAGTTTCTTGAGTTTGAAGATCACCTTGTAAATGTCACTCACTGTTGCAATTACCACTGTACAAGTTTACCGGAACCGCAGACGGGTGTAAGGGATTCGATTTTAAGAACTCGTCCAACTCTTTCCTCAGTTCTGCATCACAGATTTTTTCAATGAATCCTGAAACACACAGAAGCAATACAATAGCACTTAGGTGCGCTTTAACACAAGATGACAGGTGAAGGACGTAACCAAGAAAACTTTTATGCAGATATTACCAGTACCTTTTTCGCTAGTACTGCCTTGTCCGTCTTGTTTTACATCCTGTACTTTGGAACAGTTATCGATACTATGTTCTGTACTGCTATCACCTGAAAATATAATGCTTCCACAGTAAAAGCAGTAGGTAAAGAAAATGAATGTAATCTAATAGTAAATAATATTTGTAACATTACTCACCGAAATAAGATTGTAATGCTTTTCCAACAAGGATTTTATACCTGTAGCACTTGTAATCCATCTTCAATCGAAAGGCAAGTCAACTTGTGAAAGGCGCGTATAGTATAATCTATCGCCGTCTTCTTTACAATGGGGTACAGACGGTAAAATTGTAACATTGTTGGCATTAAAAAGCACGTATGCCAGACTTATGAGGTTTTTAAGTTAAAAGTGTCAAATAGTATAAATTTATTTTCCTCGTAAGTCTCCGATACGAGGTTTTTAATATATGAACAGCTCGCTTGGACATACGAGATTATTAATTCGGCCAATAGAGGCACATGGTTCCTCCACAGACTTACGACGGTTTTAAATTCAGTGAGAGCGCATGTTTTCCTTTAAAAAACATGTTAGACCCCAAAAATCACCAAAATAGGTCACAAAGACGACGAAATGTAATATTTTTCTAATTTATTACCGTTTCTATAAAACACAATTATCTAATAAACATTGTTTTTACTTCAAATTCTTTTAGTATAAATGGTAAAATAGTCATTACTCATTATCAGAAAATAAAATTACTGTAACATTCCAGTTAGTGCAACTTATGATCTGAAACGTTTGCCAAATCCACGTACTACAACATATTTGTCTCTTTCTTTTCCTTCAGTGTATTTGCACACGCTGATGCAATCCTGTGTCTTTAGAAGCAGGAACTACATACCACGACCTTAGTTATGTCCTTTGAGAAAGAACCACACACTCACTGTTTGCAATTTCTGCAGGTAAAACTTGTCTTATTCCTGCATTTCCTCATTTGGCATTGCCTATTCTGAACATTTCTTTCCACAGGCTTCCTAAATTCGGGTTCTGTATGTACAGACTTAGGTTTCGATCCCATGTACCCCACACGAAGCTCCACTGCTAGTTTCAGGATGTCATTTCGGCGACGGATCTTCTTCCCTATCAGTGTTTGAAAACGATCCAGGAGTTGAAATAAAATGGAGTTTGGCTTTTAGTTCTGGGATGTGTCCGAGGACACGAAGACGACACATACAACCAGTCCCCGTGCCAGGGGAATTAACCATTTTGGTTAAAATTCCCAACCCAGCCGACAATGAAACCCGGGACCCCTGTGACCAAAGGCCTGCTTACATTTTAGCCATGGAACCATACATCCAGGAGTTGATAGCTGCCAAGTCAAGAATATTACGAAATACATGAACAGACCATCTTCGTGTAACGGATCGAACAGTATATTTCCTTCCCATTTGATCTACCATGTCCACATCATATTTTGTATTGTAGTAGAAGTTTTCTGTTTCAGGAATCCTTTTGGGATTAGCTGGAAGTTCAACTTCTGAGTGCAAAGTACTGTATAGAAAGACGTTCTTGTTTCGTTTTCCTTGATAAACAGGAAGTGTGTCGTTGGAATGTTTCAAGAGAGTTGAGTCGAAAAGACTAGTTTTCATAGCCTTCAGAGCTTTAGGAATTTCTCTCCAACAATATTCGTATCATTACTTTTCAGCTTCTAAGTTTCACTGTTGCAAATTAAGTTGTGTGTAGTCACCGTTTGCCCCTTCTTTCGCAACGGCTCCACAAACTGCATTACTACACTTTCGTGTGGAGCCTCGTAACGTGGTCTGAGATAGTCTTTTCCTAGGTAAGTAAACCCACTGCACGGAAACTTAAGAGTCAACGTCCACAAGAAGCCAAAATTTAATTCCAGTTTTATCTGGTTTGTTGGGCATGTACTGTAAGCATGGACACCTTGATTTGCTTGGAAAAAGCTGCTCATCAGCAGGCAGATTTTCACCTGGAATATAAAACACTTGAAAATTTTCAACGAATTTGTTCCATACTTTTGATCATCATCATCATCATCATCGTTGACCAACTCCAGTTTCCCAGGTGTGGTATACAATCCCCTTCAGTTTTGTTCTGTCCATGAACCATTCTTCGTTCACAATCCTGACCTCTCTCCTCTACATCTTTCTTTTGATACTAACACAAATTTATCAATTTTCAAACGTTCTAATCTTGTAATTCTGACGTCGAAATGAAAAAATCTTTGGATTTCTCGAAAACAGTTGCTCACCATTGTTTCACTGAAGAATGGTGGCCCCCACTTTTTAGACCAGAGTTCATCAGGTTTAGTGCTACCAACTCCAAGTAGACCATGAACATACAATAAGCCAATGAATGCCTCCAGTTTTCTAAACTTACACTCTACAATTTATCTCCTAAAACGCGTTTTGCTTCAGTTTCCGTAGAGTGTTTTATGTGTTTCAATATAGATTCTATCAATAAAAAGACGCCATGCATTCGCTACACTGTCGTCAGAAACATACCGCGTCGAGTATGGAGTAGGTCCTGGATTTTCTTTCAAGATGTTGTGACAAGCCATCCTGCCATGTGTAGTCTTCACAAACTCTCCTACAGTCCACTCCGTGATGCCATCTGTACCTAGTAACATATTATTTGGTCCGGAGAGGCTTGTGTAGATGCATCCCTTCTTTTCCCCAGCTTTTCGTATTGCATCTTCTACTGCAATACAACAATCGAAAACTTTCAGTTCTCAGCCTACACCAGGCGTAATTGCAGTCTAAACGATGAATTTCAGTACCAAGGTTGTAACGTTGACGTCAAAATAACGTATATCATTAGGGAATTGTGAAGCGGAAGAATGTTCGCTACTCTCAGAGGATAGTGACCCATTAGCCGCCTTTACAAAAATGAATAAAGAAGAAAACGAACAATGGCCGTAGATATACTATCAGAGTTTCATAGTTGTGCTTACATTATTGCAGGGAGAATAATTATAAACAAATATTATCTCAACCAGAGGAATAAGCAAATGTTCTAATACATTTTATTATGATAACCAATACATTTTGACCGCACTGGCGGTTCTAGCTATACTCGTTACCTACGCCCTAACCAATGACGCAAAATTAATTACATTTAATACGGATGATTCTGACCGGTAATCAGGTCAAAATAAGGCTTTGAAAACATGTAGCGGCCATTTTGGCCGTTCTAGTGTTAACCCCTCAGCGCCGACCTCTATACGCGGTATAGACCCATACATGGTTTCACATTTACGGCTATTACGCGAAGAGTTTTGGAGTTTTTGATATGCAACTTGTTTTGTTTCCAAGAAGACATTTTCGGGTTTATCATTGTTGTAAATAAGAATTGAAACTCGCCATAGTCTAGTTGTTTTTGCAAGGAGAATTTTATTTGTCAAGTAAGCCTAAGCACTGTTCTCTGCTTTTTTTTTAAAATCTGTTTGCTTCATTCTTTCCTACGGAATAAAATAAAGAAATGATGATTTGAGAAGTTTGTCTTCTCGCGTGATGTTCTTTGCTCTATTTGTACATTAAGAGAGCGGTTTATTTATTATATTTATTTCTCAGCTCGTAATATTTTCGTAACTCTCCACGAGCGCTCTGTGTAGGTATCAGCATGTGCTGCTTTCAGTCACACGATACGCGAACCAGTTGTCCATGGTATATATCTCGCTTGAAAGACGATGTCTCAACCTTTCATCTGAAAGATGTATCGAGTTGGTTTGTTATTCCCCTCATTCAGTTTCGTCCTGTTGCTTTTGGTCTCGCTGCAGCTTCATCAGTCCGTGTGACGCGCCGCGCTCAGCCGTGGTTTGATCGACAGTAACGTACTTGAAATACTGTATAATTCAGATGAAAGTTTAGTCGGAAGAAGTAGTGACCGTGTGAGCAGCAGTGATAATGAAATAGATGATGCAGCAGTGGTAAATGAGAGTGACGATGAGGAGGAAATAGTACTTGGAAATTTCGTTAAGGAGTCTATAGATCAGGGATGGCGAACCTTTCCAGCTAGTGTGCCAATTTAAGTCTGTTTTATTATTCTCAACTGTTTACTGTGCCACTTGTTATTTTCTTTTAAGGAATGGCTATACCCCCCCCCCCCCCCCCCCGTACGACTTCGTTTCTTAATTCCCAGTTATGTTTCATAATATGTTAGTTATTCTTTTAGTGATTTATTTACTTGTAAATACATTTAACTTCATGTTTTGTGGTTGTATTTTGCAAAAACATCAAAAACACATTTTTAAGTATTTCGAGAAACCTAACATTACTTGTAAACATACATAAGAAGCTCCCATTGTAACACATCTCGTCATCAAATATTATTAGATAAAACAATTAAAATACTAATATTGCTAATGAACTACGAGTGAAATATCGTTCTCACATTTAGTACCCATGTCATTTATATTAGGTTCAGAACTTCTTGTCTTCAGTAACACACAAGAAGCACATAGGTCTGAACCAAGGCGCATTCTAACTGTTGACTTCACAACGTTCATTGTAGTGTGTTTAACGTTTTCTTTAAGAAATTGCACAAACCCATTACGAATACCCACCATACTTGAGGCTATTCTGTAAGTCAAAGCCCATTTTTAATACAAGTTCTTGCTTCACATTCTTCATTATATCCTTACCTATTGTCGTATTTCGTAAACTGAACAATTTTGTTAATTCCTCCCTCCCCTCATCATATTTTCACAAGGAAATCAGACAAAACAGCAATCCTTTCTTGTAAGGTCACATACGTGTTTTCATCAAGACATACTGAATACGTCTGGGAGTTATCTGAATCAGCTTTCAAATGCTCCGAAACATCTTCACTCATTCTTATTATTCTACCCTTGACAGTATTTCGGCTGGCTGGCATTTCTTTAATTCTGCTAATTATTTGCTGCTTGTTAGGAAAGTCTTTAATTAATGTATCGGACGTCAATAAGAAAGTCTCTTTCAAGAACTCACCGTCAAAAATCGGCTTACCATGCTCTAATATGCAGTGAGACCGATGGAAACAACCGCACTGATATTATTCCTTGGCCTGAAAGATGATACAAAACAAATAGTCTGCTTTGTGTATTCTTCGATTTTCTGTGAAACGAGCTCTCTGCTTTCTTCATTTGACATGGAACGAACAATTAAATGATTCGTCTGGAAATGGTGCTTTTGGCCTACATGAAATGTGCGGGACACGACGGTTTTCAGCCAGAGGCAACACAAAGCGTTATTGCTTATTTCTATCACTCTGAATTCCGTTGTCCACTGTTCTTGAAGAATCCAGTTATTCTTTTTGTTAAGTTTCTGTTTTTTCGGCATCGAAAACATGTTTGTGAGGTCAGTATACAAATGACATTCAATAAACAGTAACACACAACGAATAATTACGCGCTACTTGCTACCACACACACGTCAAACTTCACTCACCGACGGCCAGGTTTTCGATATTTATTTCTTACATGTGAAACACTATGACTATACGAACCATGTGATATTGTATAGTTTGTAGCACAAGACGTATATAAAAACTTTAATATGTTCATGTGGCGTGCCACCCAAATCCTGTTCGCGTGTCACCTAGTGACACGCGTGGCATAGGTTCGCCATCCCTGCTATAGATAATTATACAGGTCAAGAGGAAGTTTTCAACAGTGAATTATGACTGCTAAAATCTCTAATAATACTCACACAGGTCACAGAGACAAATATTGAGCAATTACCTAATCGGGTTCAGCTGGTGAAAGGTTTGTTTACAAAATACGCTCCCTCAGGCGGGCAACGAAATATTCAAGGACGGCGCGCATTAGATAATACAGTTCCAAGGTTGCAGGAAAGACATTTTATCAAATTAGCACTCAAGAGTGAGAAATCCAAACCTCAGAGTCGTTGTATCGTGTATTCAAAACACGGCAAAAAGAAGACGTCAGTGTACTGTTGCCAGGAGTGACTTGGGTCTCTGTCTCGAAGAGTGCTTCGAACTCTATCACATGGAACTAAATTAATAAATTACTAAGGAAATGTGAAACAATTATGTAATTATCTGCACGTACATAGTTCTGTCATAAGGAATTCCAAATTTCATGAATACCAGGCTACTCTTATACTTGTAATAACGCTTTAAGTGGATCAGTGTATTTCAGTCGCGCGTAGTTGAAATATCATCCGGCCGCGGGGTAGGAAGCTCTTCAAAAGGCTGCGACGCTGAGGAGTTAAAAATCCTGTCAAATGGTACCTTATTCATCGTAAACTGAGCATGCTAAAATATAAGAAGGATAGGTATATGGACGTTATACATCCAGGGACACAAAACATTAATATATTAACAAAATTTCTTCTATTATTTGATCTATTATATTAACAATGATTATTGAAGGTAGCTGCCTCTGTGGATCCGTGGTAGAGTGTCGGCCTTCGGATCCCAAGATAGCGTGTTCAAACCCGGCAGAGGTAGTCGAATTTTTGAAGGGCGGAAAAAAGTCCATTCGATACTCCATGTCACACGATTTCGGCATGTAGAAGATCTCTGGTGACACATTTGGTGTTTACCGGACAAAATTCATTAAATCTCAGCCATAGACGCCCAAGAGAGATCCGGTTTACTCTGTCTGCCATCTAGTGGGCCTAGAGTAAAACGGAACGTCGAAATTGACGAGCAGACAGCCAGATGGCGTCAAATCGAAATGTCTGCACACGGCAGCTGAGGCCATACGATTATTATTATTATTATTATTGAAGGTTTTATCACAATTATGATATCAGACCTGACACATTCTCAAGAAAATCTTCAAAGCCTGCTGCATTATGAATTAAAAGTTCTGACGTAAATGTTCTCTCCGAACTTAAATTCTACTTGCCTTCCTGGCACTTTTCTCTGCCAAATTTTGTGGTATGCGCTTTTCTCTAATTGTATTCTCTAAAATAATGAAAGCTGCAACTGTATTTTCTTCTTCCTGACCCAATCCATTGGAACCTCACAAACACCTATTTTGGTGTGGACACAATGTTGAAGTTTGTTAACCAAAGGTTATTAACATGTTGAGAAATGTTTTCATTAACATTGTTTATTAACTTTGATTTGGACTAACCAAAACAGTTATAAATTAGCCGAATCAAAACTGAATAGAGACGGCTTGAGATATCACAATAAACCAAAGAAACATCAAGATAATACACACCGAGGCAACAAAACTTGTTCGTAAGCGGCTCAGCGCTAGGGACACCTCTATGGGATGAATATAATGAACACTTCCTACACATAAGTGAGCTGCTGATACAACCCTATACAGTGGAGGGTGGTTAAAATGTCTCCCTCTAAAGAGTATTCCTGGTTATTACGCCATTTTCCCGAAGTCCCATGCCATGTCCTATGAAAGGTATGCTAAAGAAACCTGGCAAGCACATTTACACCACTAACATGTTCGTAACTCTCATCATAAGAAACCTAAATTAGCATCCGCTGCTACATCGTGCACACGATGGGCCAGCAACAACTTGCCTGGGCAACAATTTGGCAGGGAACTTCATTACGTGGTTGCGTGTCAGCCTACAGGTAGTGTAATTCCCAAGCCAGTCTTTGATATGGTTGTTTGGATCGTGTCACAGTTCAGAAGTGAAATGTGTCACAACGTAGATAAATTAGACCTACTGTATTTACACATGGTGGTTGGCAGGACATTCAGTTATGGAGAAAAAGAAAGCTAGACAGTTTGCAAATTATGACAAATTGAAGTTTGAGAAAAAGGATGCTAACCACACATGAAACCTGTGTAAATCGCCCAGATGTTGGACATTGCTGACAACTTGAAACACAATTGGTAGCAATGTATATAGTTCAAGTTCCCAATAACATTTCCCACATGAAGATTGAACATCTGTCAATGTGGCCGCAAAAATGGGTTCATACCAGGAAGAAACAAGCTCATTAGGGACCAACAAGAAATTGATATAAAACAGATTAATGAGACAGGGCAATTATTTGATGATACAGTTGAACCTGACTTATACGTATATCAAAGGGAAGAGAAATATCTACTTGTAACTGAGAATTACTTAGAAATCAGACTTACACAATACACCACGTATTTACTGAAAAACCAATGGAATAGACCTACATGGGTAAATCCTTGCTAATAAATACATTTACTCAAAAACCAATGGAATAGACCTGCATGGGTAAATCCTTGCAAATAATAAATTCATTAAGACAGAAAATATTATTTTGAACTTGGTCCAGCCTTAAAGAAATCAGATAGTTTGGCTTGTTTCACTTTTCTTGCATTGAGAGTATAAACCTCCTTTTGCAAACTTAGTAAGGAATTCAAAGCATTTTCACTACAACTTTTCGCACTGATGTAACGCCTACACACATCGATTCCATTTAACACTTCACTAAGTTGAGGTGTTTCAAGATTCGTTATCTCCATCACTGTCACTATCGCTTGTAGCTGGTCGATCACCACCGCGTGTTGACATACATCAGCAATAATGTCTTCATCTGGTAGTTCTCCACATACAGCCAGATTATTATCAAAATGCACAAAAGTATCGAATTCTACACCCTCCGGTAGCGTTAGCTCATTGCCAGACAAAACTACGTCCCCATAATCATCATTGGAGGCAGACTCTTCTAGTAAGACACCAGCTTTGGGGAAACAGTTGCTGATTGTGGAGGATGACACCTGCTTCCAGGCAAATTAATGGAGAGAGGTTCATTTCCTGCATCACTCAGTGTTATCAAATGTTGAACCAGCATTTTTCTATAATGCACTTTGAAATTTGCAATGATGCCCTAATCAAGCGGTTGTAGAACACTGGTACAGTTTGGAGGGAAAAATTCCACTCGGACATTCTCCAGAACGATTTGAGGTGGATGTGCTGCACATCGATCCATAAAAAGAAGGATCTTCTTCTGTTTCTTTTTCATTTTAATATCCAGTTTTTTCAACCACTGTTCCATTAGAAGCATAGTCATCCAAGAATTTCTGTTGGATTGATATTCCGTAGGGTTTGTTCTCGGACCCTTAAAACACCTCGGATTCTTCGATTTACCTATCACAAGTGGAGGAAGTTTATCAGATCCATCTGCATTGGTGGCGAGGAGTACTGTTACACGAATTTTACTTTTCTTCCCTCCATGGCATGAGTCACCTCTTTCCGCTAATGCTTTACTGGGAAGGAGATTGTAGAATAGGCCGGTCTCATCACAATCGTAGATGTTTGGAGGCTGATAATTGCTTACGATACCCGGCAGAACCTCTTCTTTCCAGTGTTGCATCGCGATGTCGTCCACAGCTTTTGAGTCACGGCAAATTGTTCTCCCTGTGATTCCATGACGATCTTTAAATCCTTGCAACCATCCTGATGAAGCCTTGAAATCAGCAGTGATACTCATCTTTTTAGCTAAATCTATCGCCTTTGCCTTCAGCATGTCGCCACTAATTGGTAGAGCTGCAGCCCGCTTTTGCAGGAACCATGTGAAAAGTGCTTTCTCCAAATCTACGTACTTCCTTCATGCTGGCGGCTGCGCTTTGCTGATTTTGAACCCAGAGAACTCGTCCAAAATAGCGTTTCTTTTACTGATGACGGTACATAGCGTTATATAAGCAATCCCTAAGTCTGAAGCAAGTTCACTTTTTGTTTTGTGTGGATTAGCGTCCACTTCTCGTATAAATTTTACTTTTTCATCTAGGGTGTAACTTTTCCTTTTTCTGTTCTCCATCGCTAATCAAAAGCAACTGAGTGACAAAACTACTGTTCAACAGTAAACACCACGTACCGGCACCGTGGACATTTTACTTCTCTGTTGTTCCCACGAAAGAAATTCTCATATTCAAACAAATTTACCGTATTTTCTTTTGTTTCCGCACCGAAACCGCTCACTTTCCTTGTAATGTAACTTAATCTTGGGCGGCATTGTGATTGTCAAAAACGACGAAGGTAGAGGAGGAGCGAGATAGAGCGCGAAGAGGACTCGATCGGTTGGCATTTGTTAAACCGCCAATAAGTAAGTGTCGATCATGTCACTCGGCGAAACTCTGTGTTCTGTTTCAACACCGAAACGAGACCGCTCTACTTCCGCCTTCACCGACAAAGTGGAAACTTCGTAAATACAGTAGTTTCTTTTTAAAAAACACGTGCTCATTACAATTCGCAAAACTCAGATGTATTTCACTGACACTTAATACGTATAACAGCGAATTACGTATAAATAAGGTTTAAATAACACGCCTTTAAATTACATTTTGCCGGGACCTAAAGGAAATTACGTACAAGTACGAATTACGCAGAATAGAGTTGCGAACCATGTGTACTTGCCGCAGTGGGGAGGCCTGCGTGTCCCAATGATGCAGATAGCCGAGACGCAGGTGCAACCATATCGGATGGGTATCTGTTGAGAGACCAGACTAACGAATGGTTCATCGAAAGGGGGGTAGCAGCCTTTCGGTAGTTGCAAGGGCGGCAGTCTAGATCATTGACTGATACGGCCTTGTAATAATACTCAACATGGCTCAACTGCGTTGATACTGCTACACGGCTGAAAGCAACGGGAAACTACAGCCGTAACTAACTCCCGAGGACATGCAGCTCTCTCTGTATGAATGATGTACTGATGATGGCTTCCTCCCGGGTAAAATATTCCGGAGGTAAACTAGTCCCCAATTCGGATTTCCGGGTGGGGTCCATCAGGAAGATGGATACCGACATTCTGCGAGTCGGAGCGTGGAATGTTGGAAGTTTGAATTGTTGTGGTAGGTTAGAGAATCTGAAAAGGGAGATGGATAGGCTAAAGTTAGATGTAGTTGGTATAAGTGAAGTACGCTGGCAGGAAGAACAGGATTTCTGGTCAGGCGACTACCGAATTATCAACACGAAATCAAACAGGGGAAATGCAGGGGTTGGTTTAATAATGAATAAGAAAATAGGGCAGCGGGTAAGCTACTACTACCAGCATAGTGAAAGAATTACTGTTGTCAAGATAGACACCAAACCAATGCCCACCACAATAGTGCAGGTCTATATGCCTACTAGTTCAGCGGATGATGAAGAAATTGAAAGAATATATGAGGAGATAGAGGATTTAATACAATATGTAAAAGGTGATGAGAATCTAATTGTGATGGGAGACTGGAATGCAGTGGTAGGCCAAGGAAGAGAAGGCAGTACAGTAGGAGAATTCGGATTGGGACAAAGGAACGAAAGAGGAAGTCGGCTGGTTGAATTCTGCACAGATCATAATTTAGTCCTTGCCAATACTTGGTTCAAACACCACAAACGACGGCTGTATACGTGGACGAGACTTGGAGACACTGGAAGGTATCAAATAGACTTCATTATGATTAGGCAGAGATTCAGAAACCAGGTGTTGGATTGCAAAACTTTCCCAGGAGCAGACGTGGACTCTGACCACAACTTGTTGGTCATGAAATGCCATCTGAAATTGAAGAAAGGAAAGAATGCAAAGAGATGGGATCTAGACAAGTTGAAAGAAAAGAGTGTGAGGGATTGTTTCAAGGAACATGTTGCACAAGGACTAAATGAAAAGGCTGAAGGAAACACTATAGAGGAAGAGTGGAGAGTCATGAAAAATGAAGTGTAAGGCTGCTGAAGAAATGTTAGGAAGGAAGAAAAGATCAACTAAGAATCAGTGGATAACTCAGAAGGACCTGATTGATGAACGACGAAAATACAAGTGTGCTAGAAATGAAGAGGGCAGAAAAGAATACAGGCGATTAAAGAATCAAGTGGATAGAAAGTGCAAGGTAGCTAAGGAAGAATGGCTGAAGGAGAAGTGCAAGGATGTCGAAGGCTGTATGGTCCTGGGAAAAATAGATGCTGCATACAGGAAAATCAAGGAAACCTTTGGAGAAAGGAAATCTAGGTGCATGAATATTAAGAGCTCAGATGGGAAGCCACTTCTAGGGAAAGAAGACAAAGCAGAAAGATGGCAGGACCATATCCAACAGTTGTATCAAGGTAAAGGTGTAGATAATTTGGTTCTGGAACATGAAGAGGCTGTTGATGCTGATGAAATGGAAGACCCAATTTTGAGGTCAGAGTTTGACAGAGCTGTGAGTGACCTAAATAGGAACAAGGCACCTGGAATTGATGATATTCCCTCTGAATTACTGACTGCCTTAGGAGAAACCAGCATGGCAAGGTTATTTCATTTAGTGTGCAAGATGTATGAGACAGGAGAAGTCCCATCCGATTTTCGGAAGAATGTTGTTATACCTATTCCCAAGAAAGCCGGTGCTGACAGGTGTGAAAACTACTGCACCATTAGTTTAGTATCTCATGCCTGCAAAATTTTAACACGTATTATTTACAGAAGAATGGAAAAACAAGTTGAAGCTGAGTTGGGAGAAGATCAATTTGGCTTCAGAAGAAATGTAGGAACACGTGAAGCAATTCTGACTTTACGTCTGATCTTAGAGGATCGAATCAAGAAGGACAAGCCCACGTACATGGCATTCGTAGATCTAGATAAGGCATTCGATAATGTTGATTGGACCAAGCTATTTATGATTCTGAAGATGATAGGGATCAGATACCGAGAACGAAGAATTATCTACAATCTGTATAAAAATCAGTCTGCAGTGATAAGAATCGAGGGCTTTGAAAAAGAAGCAGCAATCCAGAAAGGTGTGAGGCAAGGCTGCAGTTTGTCCCCTCTCCTTTTCAATGTTTACATAGAACAGGCAGTAAAGGAAATCAAAGAGAAATTTGGAAAGGGAATCACAGTCCAAGGAGAGGAAATCAAAACCTTGAGATTTGCCGATGATATTGTTATTTTATCTGAGACTGCAGAAGATCTCGAGAAGTTGCTGAATGGTATGGATGAAGTCTTGGGTAAGGAGTACAAGATGAAAATAAATAAGTCCAAAACAAAAGTAATGGAGTGCAGTCGAACGAAGGCAGGTGATGTAGGAAATATTAGATTAGGAAATGAAGTCTTAAAGGAAGTAGATGAATATTGTTACTTGGGTAGTAAAATAACTAACGATGGCAGAAGTAAGGAGGACATAAAATGCAGACTAGCACAAGCAAGGAAGAGCTTTCTTAAGAAAAGAAATTTGCTCATTTCAAACATAGATTTCGGAATTAGAAAGATGTTTTTGAAGACTTTTGTGTGGAGCGTGGCATTGTATGGAAGTGAAACATGGACGATAACTAGCTCAGAAAGAACGAGAATAGAAGCTTTTGAAATGTGGTGTTACAGAAGAATGCTGAAGGTGAGATGGATAGATCGAATCACGAATGAAGAGATACTGAATCGAATTGGTGAGAGGAGATCGATTTGGCTAAATTTGACTGAATAAGACACATCTTAAGACACCCAGGACTTGTTCAGTTGGTTTTTGAAGGAAGTGTAGGTGGTAAGAACGGTACAGGTAGACCAAGGTATGAATATGACAAGCAGATTAGAGCAGATGTAGGATGCAATAGTTACGTAGAAATGAAAAGGTTATCACAGGATAGGGTGGCATGGAAGGCTGCATCAAACTAGTCTATGGAATGATGACTCAAACAACATAAAGCAGGTTCAACTGTATTTGCATAAAAGCGGAGACAGCCCTTGTTCTCATGTTTGTTGTTTCCTCTTTCTGTATCCTATTACAGGATTCCAATCTTCCCATACATGACTTCATAGGAAGTTCCTGTGACTGTCTATTAAAATATTCCTAGCATATATCATACTCACCTATACCAATGTTTCCTATAAGGCTAATAGGACCACTTCCTTTGATTAAGGTGAATGCCACAGGAGGATCAGGAAAAGACAGATCCAACTGACACTGAGGAGTCTCTGGAAGCTGCAGACGCAACACCGGAAGCTTAACACTGCCATTGAATCCCATTGCCTCAACTTGCACCACATTAAGTTCTCCAACTTTGGCATCTGCACCAAGAACAGCCTGCAACATGCATACAAGCATTCCAGAATACTGAAGTATAGAACATTTAAAAAAACAACTCTGCGTCACGTTAGAAAAACAGGGAAAAGTCTGTAATGATAAACCACGTTGACAGCAGTACAAATATAATTTAAAAACAATCATCAACTACTAATGGCTCTGCTGAGCATTACATGTGTTACACATTCCGCAAAGATATTCAACTGTCCTTGGTTCGTTATTTTAGTTCGGAGGCTATGGCACAGGGAAATCTGTTTAGTGCAGCGATTGTGTGGCAACCATATGCACTTTGATATTTACAAAGAGTTTTCTACAATTCTTTTGAACAAAATCAGGTCAATTTGTGTAATTGGACATACGAGGGCGAAACGCAGGCAACCAAGAATGAGTTAGCTGGAAAATTTGTAATGTCCAATATGGTATTATAATGTCCAATAACGGACCATTATATTGGTATTACTGATAGCTCAGAGTAAAACACTTGTTTGGGAATACGATTATTGGGCATGCGAACTACGTGGCCTGTCTATCGTAGCTGGCGTCCTAAAACCATCAATTCTACACTGGTGGTGTGTGCCTCTTCAAGAATGCTGATATTTGTGCGCCTGTCTTGCCAAGTTATTTGCAGTATTCCCCTCAAGCAAAATTGATGATACTGTTCCAGCTGCTTAAGGTGTCGACTGTAGCATGTCCAGGATTCAGATCCGTAGAGTAAGGTTGGAACTACAACAGAATTGTACACAAGAATTTTTGTTGTGATTGTCAAAAACTCGAGATCTTAACTTAGCAAAGGATGCTCCTGCACGGTTAATTCTGTGTTGGATTTCTGAATCTATATTTGCGCTTGATGAGAGGGTGCTGCCAAGGTATCGGAAGGTGTTTACAACTTGAAGGCTCACTCCATCAATTGTGACATTGATCTCTCTTTGACGTTCCCCAGGGGCTGGTTGGTATAGGATCTGTGTTTTGCTGGTATTCAGTTAGAGTCCGATCTTGTTGTACGCAGCAGAGAAAGCATTCAGGATTCTCACAAGCTCTTCTTGTGTCTGAGCTACTACAGCATTATCGCCAGCATACTGTAACTCAACTAATGCTGCAGACGATGTCCGAGTTCCTGCCTTTAAACGGCTCAAATTAAAAAGTTTACCATCCATCCCGTAATTTATATGAATTCCTGGAGGGAGACCATCAATGACAAGTTCCATGACAGCGGCAACATACAAGGAAAACAAAGTGGGGGGTATCACACAGCCTTGCTTAACACCGGTATTGATATGAAATGGCTCTCCAATAGAGCCGTTGCCAATGACAGCTGCCATCATATCAGTGTTGACGAGCTGTGAATATCATTCCTCTAGAAGGCCTGAAGCCACACTGACTCTCTGGAAGTATTTTCTCCACCAGGGGTACAATACGATTTGCCAAGATTCGAGCAATAAGCTTTCCTAGGCACGACAGTAAGGATATTCCCCGATAGTCACTGCAGTTTGTTCGATCCCCTTTCTTAAATATGGGAACTACCACACTGTCTCTGAAATTAGGAGGCATTTCTTCTGTGCTCCAAATTTTGACAATCAGTTCATGTATGTGCCCTACCACTTCCTCACCACCTTCTTTGAGAGCTTCCACTGGTATACCATCAGGACCAGAGGCTTTGTGATGCTTTGCTTGATTGACAGCATGCTTAACTTCATCTAATGTTGGTGGGGAGCCAAGTTCATCATTGATGGGAGCTTGTTTTAATATATCATACACCTGTTCATCGATAATCGAATCCTGGTTCAAGAGGTCTTCAAAATGCTCTTTCCACCTATTCATGATGGAGTGCTGATCTTTTAAAAGTATACTCTTATCGCTGGACCAAAGAGGATTCCTCCCAAAGGTGGGACCATAAACTGCTTTTGTCGCTTGGAAGAACTGTCGTGAATCTTTATCTGCTAGATATTCCAACTCTTTTGCCTTTGCTGTCCACCATGCATTCTTCAGCTCACGGGTTTTTCTTTGGACATTTGCTTTGGCAATATTTACGGCTTGTTTCTTAGAGTGAGAGTTCATGTCCCTTCGCCATGCTTGCAAGGCTTTTCTCTTCTCTGAGATCAATGCTTCAATTTCATCATCATTTTCATCAAACCAGTCCTGATGTTTTCTGGTCTTATATCCTACTGTTTCTTTGCAAGCATCTTGAATAGTGGTCTTCAGACTCTCCCAGTGTTGTGTTACATCAGGTTGATATTCCTTCGGCAAAGTCCGATGAAGGAGCACTCTGTATTTGAAGTAATTTCTGCATTGCCAAACTTCTTGGTGATGTAGATGTTGATTCCCATAGGGAACCTAAAATATTTGTCCTGAATGAGTAAATTTATAATACCAATATAATGGTCCGTTATTGCACATTATAAATTTTCCAGCTAACTCATTCTTGGTTGCCTGCGTTTCGCCCTCGTGTGCTTAAGTTAGGCTCGTCAGTTGGGACTTAGCACACCACCCAAGACACAAGGCTAGTGCATACCATGGAGGCCACTGCATAGGCTATTTGAAGCCACCAGCAGTGCCAATGCACTATGAGAGCTATGTCTCATTTCCAAAAACGGTATGCACTAGCCTTGCGTCTTGGGTGGTGTGCCAAGTCCCAACTGACGAGCCTAACTTAGCACACGAGGGCGAAACGCAGGCAACCAAGAATGAGTTAGCTGGAAAATTTTATAATGTCCAATAATGGACCATTATATTGGTATTATAAATTTACTCATTCAGGACAAATATTTTAGGTTCCCTATGGGAATCAACATCTACATCATTTGATGGCCAGGCAGGCATCTATTTTTGGAAATGAGACATAGCTCTCATAGTGCATTGGCACTGCTGGTGGCTTCAAATAGCCTATGCAGTGGCCTCCATGGTATGCACTAGCCTTGCGTCTTGGGTGGTGTGCTAAGTCCCAACTGACGAGCCTAACTTAGCACACGAGGGGGAAACGCAGGCCACCAAGAATGAGTTAGCTGGAAAATTTATAATGACCAATAACGGACCATTATATTGGTATTATAAACTTCTCGGTGTCAAAAGTATGTCTGAACTCTTCCGTTGTTTCCTCCTCTGGGTGGACAGTGACAAATGCATCACTGATCTAATAAGTCGGTGATCTGTCCAACAATCATCAGCTCCCGTTATTGCTTTGGTGATGAGAACATCGCGTAGATCTTGCTTGCGGACAATCACATAGTCAATGAAGTGCCAGTGTTTCGATCTAGGATGCTGCCATGATGTTTTGAAGCGATCCCTTTGGCGAAAGATGGTGTTAGTGATTATCAACCCATGCTCAGCACATTTTGAGAGGAGTCTAATACCATTGGAGTTTTCACTGCCAACTCCCTCCTTGCCAATGACACCACTCCATACTTTATGGTCCTTTCCCACTCTGGCATTAAAATCACCAAGCAAGATGATTTTATCTAGTTGACTGATGTTTGATAGGATGTCATCCAGATCTGAATAGAATGTTTCTTTGATGTCATCATCAGAGTCTAATGTGGGGGCATATGCGCAAATTACTGTGGCATGCTGGTCACCATTTAATTGAAGTCTTAATGTCATGATGCGTTCATTACGTCCAGTTGGAAGCTCCTGCAGGTCTCTGAGAAGCTGACTCTTGATAGCAAAGCCTACTCCATGTGTTCGGTGTTCACTGGTAGGTTTACCCTTCCAGAAAAAAGTGTATCCTGCTCAGTTTTCATTCAACTGACCTTCTTCAGCAAGACGGGTCTCCTGAAGTGCTGCTATGTCGATATTGTATCTTCGTAACTCTCTACCCACAAGGGCTGTTCTCCTTTCGGGTCTCTCATTTGAAGGGTGATCATTAAGTGTTCTTACGTTCCAAGTAGCAAAATATAATTTCTTTCTTGTTCGACTGCATTGAGGTGATACCATTTGACGTGGCTATCCAATCGGTACTAGAAGTGGCTGACTATGTTTAGGGCACCTTTGCTAGCCCCTTGCCCATGTGAGTTGAGCAGAGTGGACCCTAAATAGGACTGCTCAGTCGTAGATGCAGCAACCGAATTGCTCTACAGCCACAATCCTAAGCAAGACGACCGATCACACATCTACCGCCTACGTGCCAAGTTATCACTAGAGGCCTCCAGACATCACAATCCTGCCCCCGTCCCAACTTCCTGATCGCCGCAGGACTTTTTGGAAGAGTCAATCTGTTGTTGGAAGACTGCTGTGCATGAGATTCCTTTAGAGTGAGAGTGTTGGTGCACTTCAACAAACGCACTGTACTTGATGACTTAACTCATTGCGGACCGTGGACGGCGAAAGACATTTAAGCTTGCTCCTATGCTGTGGGCCGTGGACGGCGTAAGGCGTTTAATGTTCCGTGCGAAGCTATGCTGTTTATATTCGTCATCTATGCATTCTTACACCTTAGTCAGCGGTACTGGTTGTGGCAGGAAGTAGGTTGACCTTTTTGAGATAACCGTCGCGTTGAGTGGGCTTATGTTTATCTTAGCTGTTTTAGCGGGAATATCTCAGCACTTCCTCGCGCGTCAAGACGGTACTTGAGATTTCAATGCAGTGCATGTCGTTCTTACCGGGTGTAGTATAATGGCTTATAAAACAAAGTTTGTTGCGGAAGAAAAAGTATTAAGTATTGTTCACAATGATTATTCTGGTGATGAACTTATTCCTGAAATAGACTGAGATAGTGAAAGTGAGACTGACGAGAAAATTCTGATTCCCTAATCCGATAGGCCTATAGAGAAAAGTTAAGTGCCTGATACATATCATCCTAGTTATTGTCCACCCGTTCCACCATTTACAGAGAATTCAGGTAGAAACGTTCAAATAAAATATAAGCAGGATATTTTGAGTTACGTGAGTATTTTCATGAACGACGAATTTTATCAGTATGTGTGTGAGCAGACCAATCTATACGCGAGTCAAGTGATAAGTGCGGAGCCGCGGCCTTTCACAAAGAATTCGATCATGTAATCGTGGAAACCGATTAGTCCAAAATCCTGATATTAAAATGTACTGGACTGAAGACCCTGTTTTTCATACTCCAATACTTTCTAATACAATGTTCCGAATACGCTTCCTTCATATTCTTTCATTTCTTCACTTCGGTGACAGTAATCATTATGCCGAAAATACAGATAGGCTGTATAAAATTAGACGTATTTTGAAACCTGTCACACCAGATATCACACCCTAAATATTTACTAGTGGTAAGCACAAAGTATCATTTTTCTAACATTTATAGTTTAGGAGTAATCGTAAATTGTATTAAGTGATGCAAGTCAAGAGGGCCGGGCAGGGCATCAAAATGGCCGGTCCAGGCATTCAAGTGTCCCGCTCAGAAGCAGGTACTGAACGTGTTAAGAACTGTTTTTAATGGCAAGCCGATGCAAGACGATTGAAGGGTTCCTAGTCACTACAGCCTTCGTCCGCCATTCCAGCCGAGGAGGGACTTCCTGTCCTTACGCCTGGTCCACCATTGAGGACTTTCTATGCCGTTGACCAAATATGGTTCATCCGCATTTGGGGAAAGTTTTCCATCCCAAGGGCAAGAGAATGCCCCGAACTTGATGAATTTATGTGTCATTTCCTACACAAAGGCTTCATCAAACCCACTAAGGGAGAGCTCATCTGCCCGTAGCCGTTGGTTCTCCCCTAGTTTGCCAGGTTTGGTACTGGCCGCCTGACCCTCGGCCAGACAATCGCAGGTAGTACCGTCTACTGTCATATACGGTAGCAGGGTGACCCTGACCTGACAGCAGCTGCTGTCTTCACAATCACCCAAGCATTCAAAAAGGCATCCGAGTGTTCTTACGTGCTGCAATAGTAAGTCGCATACCTTATTTCACCTGTGAAGATAATCTCCGATTTGTTATTCACGGAAAAGGGTTCAAAGTGAGTGTTCCTTACATAAACAATTGAATTTGAAATTTCAAGTTAAGGATCGCAGCAGCCCCTAATATGTGCCCAACTTGTGGACTGGAGTTTTGTTGATGTTACCATGTGACTCAGTTTCCAATGCTACATTGTCTGTGTTGAACGACTGGGATATTGTACGGGACAAAATCATGAGTGTTGTAACAAAGATTCTAATACGGTATAGTTTTTTCCTATACTGACGGTGGGTGGCCTACATTTCAGGGAGAACTACTCAGTCGCTTGAGGAATTTGCAGTGATAACTTCGCTCTACGAACTGCTGTGTTGCCGAGTAGTCTTGCTGTGCATGGGGGGAGGGAATGTATTACAAGGAGTTTTTTTAGGATTGTTGTCATTTTGTATCCGTGGAGTCTTTTATTGCATTATTCGGTTGGTGTGTATGTAATATGTGATGTGACGTTTGTTCATTTTTACACGCGTTGTTCTGTGTTCTAATTGCAATAAATATCTTACCATGCCGAACAGGAGGGAAACAAGGAACCAAGGTAGAAAACGTAGATTTTCACAACCACTAAATGAAATAATTAGCGGATATTAGATAGTGTAATTTAATAATCTGCGTCAATATTCAAATTTAATCATTATATAACACCGTGGGAACCAAAGCCTATTCAACACAAAGCGTTACCGTGGTTCTGTTAGTGATTTTCCTAGTGAAGAATCATACCACGGATATGATAACAGGAAGGACGAGGGTACGTGCATTCTATTCTGATCCAGAGATCAACGAAGAAGGTTGTGCGCGTGACAGAGTCAACACAACAATAGAAGAGTGGGGCCGTACCACGGCAGTGTACTAGTAATGGCAATTATCCACTATAGTCTCCAAACTAGGAGAGAGGAGAGTTTAATTGAGGGCAAAATTGAAACTACAAAGCTGAATGCTAGGATAGGGTGTGACTAGACAACCAAGGGCGCTATAGGACAGTAAGCAAATAAAGCGCACAGGGAAAATTAGATAAAGGCAGGGGAAAATGAACATGTTTTAATGCACAGACAACTAGCACGCTACCCAGGCTGATTGCAGAGACGATAGACAAAGGTGGATCCGGGAACGATAGACCGTCGATCCACCAGATGAAACGAGACCTTCCAACTCTCATACTGAGGGACCCGGGGAACGAGACTACAATGCACCGTTGAGCTGCCGAATCAAGGGGATACATCTGCCATATTAAGAGTGTTTATATGTACATTGATTTAACGATATGTATATTTACAATTGCCCGTTCTCATATTTGGCTGGAGATGATTCTCACCAGTGTCAAAACTAGTTCCAAGTAAATGTCATAACTTAATGTTATTTGCTTTCGTCCCACTAACTACTCTTTTACGGTTTTTGGAGACGCTGAGGTGCCGGAATTTAGTGCCGCAGTAGTTCTTTTACGTGCCAGTAAATCTACCGATATGAGGCTGACGTATTTGAGCACCTACAAATACCACCGGACTGAGCCAGGATCGAACCTGCCAAGTTGGGGTCAGAAGGCCAGCACCTCAAATGTCTGAGCCACTCAGCGCGGCTAAATGTTATAACCACCGTCGTCTCAAACCTATATACTGCCTGCTCTATGCCATGCAGTTAACATGCTTCTCAGCGTGAACTCTTCGTGTCACGAACCTCCGCTAGGGGCGCCAGCTAACGCACCCAACTTACCTCCGTACCCATGTTGTTGTGTTCCAGTGAGTTTGCATCGAGCATTTAGGTGTGTGTCTCTGGTTGTAAAATGTTTAATTGTTATGTTCCTATCTATATCAAAGCAGGAAATATGAATTCTTCAGGTGTGAGGATTCCTGTTTATCCCCCAAATAAGGAACTTTCGGAAAATTAGCTTAACGCTATATCATGGCAAGGATCAACCAAGGGCTATTCTTCTGTTTGGAGCCTGAATTTTAGAGATGGAGATAAAAGATAAAACTAAAAGAAAAATATATTGAAGCCAGAGAGCGTGCATAGTCAGTCTTTGAATTATTCCCATTATCTTCAAACCAGAAAAATAGCTCCATGAAAGACCAGACAGCGGCAAGATATTTCTTCGGAAGAAATATGTGATGAAACAAGCTCTTCATCCACAGGAAATACATTGGATGACGAGTACGAAATTCATTTGAACAACGATGTTTCATTCCAAGTCAATATTCTAACGAGTAAGAATGACAGCAGTGATCAGAAAATCAGACATTAGAGGCTCCGATCAAGAATTCTGAGACTGTGAAAACAGTTCATGACTAACCATAATGAACGACAACCCAGAAATTGATCGTCTGAATAAAGTAAAGGAAGCAGCTATATATAATGAACGGAAGACTGTTTATCCTTAAATTCATATGCATAATTTTTGCAAGATAAAATCCTCGCAGTCAGAACAAATCACAGGGTACTCTGTGAAGTGGGGAATAGTATCCCAAACGGTTACGAATACAGCAGGACTCCTGGTCTAGTGTCAGCTCCGCCACAAATTACTCTGGACAGGTAGCCTAAAATATTATAGTGTTCGTCAGGACTTCTCCATTAGTGAAGGAAAGACGTAGAGATGAATCTAAAACTCTCAGACCAACAGAAAGGAGTGTAACAGTGATCGCCGATTAAATGGCTAATTAGGTACTGCTCCTCTACACCGAACCAATAACAAGTTTGTTTACGTAGTCAATGCTGAAGGTGTATGCAGCACAGATATTGTAAAATCTCCTCTCGCAAATAAACTGTTCTCTTGTTGTAATCCGGTTTTGAAAGATGTTCTCTAGTCCTGCTGCCTATTTCCTCGTTGAAGACTTAGAAGTCTCCTATCTATCCCATTTAGTTCAGATATGATTAGTGTGATACCTTTCGGCAAAACAATCCAGATTGCGTGAATTTATATTCACCTGCAGATAAAATACCTACAATGTTTGAATGATGATTTCCAGCACGTAAAATAATTTGGCTGGAATCAAAACGGGAAAAACTGAAGTGTTTGACTAATGAGACGGCACATGCTGTCTCGCTAACTGTGAAATCTATAGTGGAATGTGCTTCTTATCTGTTACAAAATTGGTTATTTTATGCTCTCACTAGATGATTTTCTGGAGATGCAATAAAAACTCTATTTAGTTCAGTGAGAGTGGGTGGTGGATTTAATGACATGACGCATTGGTCATGAACAAAGGGTCAGCGAAATAGTGATAGAATTATTTTTGCGTCCACTGCAGGTAACTAACAGTAAGAAAAGTACAGAAATTGTGCTCCGTTACACGTGATGAAAAAATTCTGAAATTGGTATGTACCATTGAAAAAGACCCCACCCAAAAAATTCAAAGGAATTTGAAAGGAATACTGAAAAAACCTAATTCCTTTTTAACGACGAAGAAATTCAAAAACTCAAATATGAATCCAGGATTTCCTAATGCAAGAGCTATGCCTAAATTACATAAAAAGGATATACCTATGAGACCTGTAATTAATTTTCAGAAAAGTCCCACATACAAAGTCTCCCAATTTATTCATAAGTTCTTCACCCAGAACTACGTTTTTTATACCAAAACCTTGGTAAAAAAAACTCCAAGGAATTTTGCAATGCTGTTAAAGATTTCAAATTAATTTCTTATCACGTAACATGTTCCTTCGACGTTAAGGATATGTACACGAACATTCCTATAAAAGACACTATTAAGATTATAAAAACGAATTTATTGGATCACAAACGTATCAGTAAACCCGAAATAGAAAACTTTTTACCTATCCTGAATTTCGTATTGAACCATAATTTCTTTTCTTTTAATAATAAAATATATCAGCAGGATGGATTACCAATGGGAGCACCGGCTTCTGGAGTTTTAGCTAACATATACCTCGATTATTAGGAACACACTCCGATAGTAGGCCACACTGAAGGACTGGATCTATGGCTACGATATGTTGATACCTATGCCATAATAAATGGAGAAATCAATGACAGTCTAAGTATTCTAAATGTTTTAAATGGTTTAGACCCTAACATTAAATTTACAGCTGAAGAAGATGGTATGCTCAATTTTCTAGATATTCAAACAATTCATAAAAACAACATTTTTCAGTTTAAAATTGACCACAATAAAAAGCGATTCTTTATATCCCATTTCACAAAAGAAATCTGCTTACTATAGTTTTGTCAACAGGGCCTTTGAAATACCGTTAACAGAAACTGACAGAAAGAAGGAACTATCTTACATTCGTCAACAAGCCCTACATAATGGTTTCAGTCTGAAATTCATCAACAAAATCATCTCTGAATGCAAATATCAACAACAAATAAACAGCAATCAGAAAAGACTAAGAGATACGTCAAATTCACCTTTAATAACCCGAGGATTTATGAAATCACGAATTTGTTTAAGAAATATGTCAAAGTAGCTTTTTCAACCAAAAACAATACAAAACATAGATTCTTTAATCACAATAGAGCCAATAAACTTCAGATGACTAATTCCAAGAATCTGGCATTTATAAGTTGATATGTACTCAGTGTAAAAAAACATATGTGGGACAATCAGGAAGGAGCTTCATAATTAGATATCAAGAACACGTCAATGCAGAGAAATAAAGAAGATTCTCTGCTATGGGAGCTCATATGAAAGAAGAGAACCACAAATTCACAAATATCCGACAGGACCTTCAAATCACAAGATCAATAAAGGAACACTAATGAACAACCTAGAAAACATCTACATTATTCTTGATAAATTATAAAAATGGGTAACGGAATCTTAACGAAATGAATGAGCAAAAAGACCTCTTATACGAGCACATCAGCAAATACATGGAATGGGTTAACAGACAACAAATAAGACGAAAAAATGTAATAATCAAGCACGACGTCGCGGAATCACTGCTAAGTCTCCCTCCTCACTCAAATGACGTACTAGATGATGACAACTGTACTTCCCATTTTTTTCTGTGGATTGCACGAACAATCAAACCATGTCACATCACTACTGCACTACGTCGTGCACAAAGACAGATCCCCAAGGCGCTGAATAAACATCATTCCAAGATATGACGTGAGACAAGCTGCCCTAATCAGATGACCGCCATTTTATAACAGAGAAGATACCAAAGGACTTTTACCAATCAAACAATCGACACAGCAATTTTTTTTTTCCATAACCTAAAGATTAACGTTTGTCCTTATTGTCCAATATTTTTCATCTAAGTATTCCTTAATACAGCTGATGATGACCATTAAGTGGTCGAAACATGTTCTGTGAGTGATTATGTATAATTAGTTTTTCCCAACGCAAAAAATAAACTATCAATTAGGTGGTTCTTTAATTATACCTGTTGACAATCTAAGCAGTCGACATGTTTGTCACTTTCCCCACTGTACAGCCTGCTAAGTAAAACTCTAATTCGTTTTTGTGAGTTATTTCATTTTCGCAGTCTGCAATCGCTATTTATTCCCTTATTTTTGACCTGTGCGGAATCTTTATAGAATAGCACTTATCTTTTGGGCTGGTGTTACATTTCTTGAGTACTGTTTTCACAATTACCCTTCGCTGCTTGGTAACAAATTTACACTCATACCGATGGGAGTTTTCGAAATTTCGGTGACTTGCTGAAATAGAACAGCAGGTTTCGAAAAATAACAGCTCCTGGCTTAAAAAAACTCTGCCTTATTCACAGGATTTCAGCTTAGTCCCCATAAACATAACACGAGTACACCTTTATAATGAGATCTTCGAAAAGCGATACTCCCAAATCCGAGACTCACGTGATCAGCATGTCGTCTTATGATTGCTCTAATCCTCTTAGAGAAGAGCCCCTCATTTTCAGGTAGTGAGAAGAAATGGTCACATCTGACCTGCAACCAGATCGCTTTTCCAGCACAAAGCACGACAGCATTTTCACACTTCTTTCCAAATATAGCTATACTAAAAAATCAAAGGGTTAGTTGTTTATGGTTTTACTTTTTTTTTTATAGTATCGCTGAACGGGTTTTTGGCACTTCCCTCATTGGGCTTTCAGACAGGAATCGAAATTGCTCTGTAACACAAATCTAGTATTTTAATATTACCGTGTACAATTTTTACTAAGACCAGAACAGATGTTGCATCTTGTCTACACAAATCTGCAGGTGGTCTTGGGATTACCCATTATGATTTCGGTCCTAATATAAGACCGGGAAACTACCAAGATGATTTTGGACCCGTTTCGAGGGGAATCCTCAAACGAGCACCAGCAACACAGGCCAACATCAGCCAGTCGTCTGTTGTACGGATTTTGCACGCCTGTTTGTTTCATCCATACCACCTGCAGCACCATCAAGAGCCCCACAAGCAAGTTTTCCAAACTAGTGTTAATTTCTGTGCACGGATACTGATGCAAGCGGCAAATGATCCCACATTTGTACCTCACATTTTATTTTTGGACCAGTCATGATTTCATAATAATGGCTCTATGAATCATCATAATACGCACCACTGGAGTGTTGAAAATCCCCATTGGGCAAGGCATTGTGGGAAGTAAATGTCTGGTGGGCTATACTGGGTGATCACCAAATTGGACTATATTCATAAATGTGTACTGAAGATGCATTTTTTGTTATTGTAATATCTGTTTTGCATAATTTGCCATCTTGTAACTTCTAATTCCACAAAATAAGCACCAAAATAAACACAAAAATTGCTGCAATAAGCACTGAAATTGAAGTAAAGTACAAAATCACACCCCTACTCGTTACCTACAATTCCATGCAACTTTTATTATAGGTTGATACTAGCAGAAATACAGTAGAGTCTCGATTATCCGACTTAAACGGGACCTGGAGTACGTCGGATCACCGAAAATGTCGGATAATACGGAATAACTTTGAAAATGAACTAAAACAAACAGGAAGGCTATACTGTATTATGTACTATGTTTTACGGGACTCTATTTATTGACTTATTCAGTTGTACAGTAGATGCAATACTCTTTCTTACTACGCCTGTAGCCAGGCTTGGGCTGCAAGAGTTTTGATGTCAGCATCTTGAAATTCAGCCCAGTCTCATCACAATTAAAACTCTGATCACCGGTTAATCCTTCAGCAAGAATTATTTCTTGAAATTGTCTTTTAAATTTCACAACCACATCGGATTTAGCTGACAGTTTTTCTCCACAGATATTAAGCTGCCCAATGCCGTACCGTTTTTTCCACCGATCGAGCCACCCAGCACTGGCAGTAAAATTAGGGTACCTTTATTAAACTCCTTCTGGATGTACACCGCCATTTCTTGCAGAATGGGGCTAGATATTGACAAGCCCTTTACCTGGTTTTTAGTGAACCAGAGAAATAGTGCTACACTTCCTTTTTCGTACTCATATTTTTCATTCTTTTTTTTTCTGATTTTCAGTGCATCACTTGTTGCTCTGGTAAAGCACCACTTTTCAATTTATTCCCTCGTATGTTTCCAGTCTCCCACTGTAACACGTCCAAGAGCATAATCTGAAGCCATTTTTTGGAGAGTTTCCCCTTTGTCCAGTCTCTTTAACCCACTCTACTTGTCTTCCACAGATACAATCACTTTCTTACGTTTAGTCGCCATACTCACAGAGGATATGAAAACTATAACATCCGCACTCAACCAATACTACACTGAACAGTGTTACTGCATGACTGCCAGTGCTTGTCCCACAGTCGCACCCTCCACACCCCGTGTCCCAGAATTGCATCCACCTAAAGTTCAAATAAAGACTACCAGTGTCGGATAATACGGAGTGTCGGATAAGCGAAGGTCGGTTGAGCGAGACTCTACTGTAAAGTAAAACTCCTACTTAGCACTTTTACAGGGATGTGCATTTTAAAAATCTCAAATGAGGTTTTACCTTAAATCTAGGTACCAGTAAAAGGTGCACCTTTTCCAGAAATATTTGCCTGAACATAAATCGCACCACCATGATCTGTGCGAACTTGCCCTTCGGCAGAGGATATCCCTACGCATGTCCACACTCCTAACATGCGTTGTGCAAGCTCCTAACTAAATTACGGGACGACATTTTACACTCTTCAACAAAAATCCTATCTTATTACATGAAAACATTAGGTTAGGAACTAGTAATTGTATATGCGAAGATTATAAGCCTAACACTGCTGATAGTGTTCTTATAGGTTACCATACAGTACTAAACATGAAAGTTGTCCACTTCCTTGAGATATTTTTCATGCAATCTCCTCATAACCTAATATTATTCATTTTATTGTGGCACTCTACACAGGCCAGTGAATGCGCCTCATACTTAACAGCCCTTGGTCATAAAGACGAAGCCATTTTTGTTGTTTCAATTAACTGTTCCCGGCAATCCCAGCATGCCTATGAACCCTAGCACGCACCATTAACACATTGCAGACTGGATGCCCATCACCCCATGCACAGCCACTTTCTACCTCCAAGCTGGAGTGCATGCATTCAAATAAACTGTCAGAACTTCACTAGCTTTTGAAGGACTACTGTGTTTTTTCAGGTAGTCTTCCTGAACAGTTGTTGAAATGCAGGTAGGTAATATTTGTTGAAATCTATTTCGGCTCAGTTTTCGGAAATATGGGGTTTTCTATTATGGGATTGGTTGGCCAGTAATCTTTCAGACATGATATCTTCACCTGCCCAATCAATATACACAGAGCAATATTTTATTAATTTCCCCGCTAAGTCCACTGTAGTGTTTTACAGGATACATTATGAGAATGTGAATTCTGCTCACAGTTTAAGTTTAATGCTCAGCTAGATACGGAAAAAATTCCTCACGGAACATAAGTCCTGCAACATGTCCTATGTTTTCAGATTCATTATACCAGTACCACCCTTAAATCCTCTAGCCTAGGTTCACTGTTGTCCATAACCCAGTCGTCAGAAAACACTACATTATTTAGAATATTTACAACCATAAACACAATTATCAGACTCGTTCTGCGCTACGTGAGCTCCACACCTTGAAGATAAGGCTATATCCTCGTCATCACTGGAAGCATTTCCGTTAGAAGATATTTCATCATCGAACTCTAAATATTCAGCATCACTTGGATATTCAGAGCCTATATCAGCATACAATTCGTGAATAACTTCATCCTTGTCAAAACACGTGCGATCCTTGGGCGCTGCCATCTTGCATGGCTCTTCGAACTTTGTAATCATGTCAGGAAATGCAAAGAAAATCTATGATATGAAGAATAATCGAAAAAAATGCGACTCGATTGTGAAGAACCATACACAACAGAGTTTTATCACCCTTGAGTTCCAAATAGTTCCGGTATATCTCAAACGATAGCACTAAACTTCAGTCTGCTGCTAATACGAGATAACTCGGGACCGGTCCGCATTGTGTTAACACTGTAATTCTGTCAAATGCTTGGCAATGTTCTAATTCACTTTCAAGGCTTTTGAAAACTTCTCAAGCGCTGCAAGTGATTTGACAAGTAAACTTGTGAAGTGACGAACAGGCTTCACACAGTATATATGACATTTGCAATCAGTAATTGGGTTTTCTACAGCCAAGTTAATAGCTAAACAAACATGTTAAAAAATAAACAGAATTAATTATTTCTCACCTACATACTATTTAAATACAAGAAAGGATGCTAGATTTTAAAAGACATTATCTGTGGACTACTGCTTTTAATTACATTCAGTTTTTGTGGTCCATCCAGAGTTTTATTATAAATTTAAGACATTTTGAAGATTCATAATCGAGGTTTCATACTGGATATAAAAATGTTCATGTCATATTTTATAAAACAGTCAAATGTCACTATTTTAGCAACATCATGTACAGGGACATTTTTCATCTATTCAGGGGATTGCCGCCCACCCGGCACTGAGTCAGTGTTTTCGCACAAGATTTCCTGTACTTTATGAAGGTATTAAATTATGTACGTACATACACCAAGCAACGAAAATGGCATTAGAACAACACACTGAGCAGTAAACACAAGAACACTTGCTAAAATGAACCTTGAACAGATAAAGGCTCTCAGCACACTGCAAAGGAAGGGAACTTGTGGCGCCGAGAAGCACACTACGGAAAAGCGTCTTATAATTTGAAATGGACCCTTATTGAACTCTCAGTCTGCACTGATCAGTCAGCTCTTGCTCAGATAGAAGAGAAAACAGACTGGATTGAAGTGGTGAAGCAACCACAAGTTATTGTGGCATGAAAAGCATGTGATAAAAGGTCATTTTATTTTGAATTTTATGCATGTATATTCCTTAAAGGTATAACAATGAAAGTGACACAATCTTAAGCATAATATTATAATTTAAGCTTATGTTATTGCCATGAAAAACCATAGTGTTACCTGTAAGTGACATTTGTCATATCAAGTAGGCCTTTTTGTCCAGTTTTAATTATGAATAGTAACTGATATTCGCTTCAGGTTTTTTCTGACTCTTCAGTCTGACACTAGATCTACAAATTTTGGAAAATGACAGTAATAATGCACCCCAGATGATATTACTATGTTTCCTCAAAATGATGGACAGTTTACGGACGAGGGAGGTAGCGATGAAGCAGCTAATTCTGTCAATCCCCTTCCTGACAGTATGTCGAGATTGACAGTGTAAATATACAGTATGTGATATCAGCACATGATGATACGCCGATACCTTCTAATGAAATGCAGCAGGCATCTGGTCTTTCTAGGACAAATAAACCAGCATCTTCTGCAAAAAGATACAATATATTGTGGGCAGCTACAGAGAAGAATTTTATTTTCCGATTGGACGAGGTGACGTGAGGAACTTTCTGAATAAGACGGACCACAACTGTCTCCAGTTAAGAGAATAATGACAGAGGAGTGTTCACGGCAGTCTGCTACCTGGTTATTCCAGCTCTGGAACTTTGGACTCTTAGATCGGCAACGTAGTACTGTTCGTTGAAAGTGAGAAAGTGTGCGGTTTTTCATTTGATCGAGTATTTTAAATGATAACATTGCTTTCAATCGCTACATTCCTACTGACGTTTTTGTAATGACCTATGTTGAATTCAGTTAGGAAAACTACTAAGTCAGTCTTTCTGGGAATCCCGTAGCGAAACACAGGTACATCAGCTAGTTAACATATAAAGATCAATCACAACGCACATCTCGTCTACGACTGGTTTGCAACCCTAGATTGGATCCATGAACTATCAGTTTACCTAAATCCGTAAAGAACTTCTTAGAAAACTGTCACACCATCACATTCACCAACTGCTTCATTGAGGTCCTGGGTTCCTTATAAACAGTTCTATTTGATCCATGTAATTAGAGGTTAACCCATCAAAATGTGTAATTTATAGATTACGATACCGTAGCCAACCAGGCAAAACGGAACGCATATAGACATCGAAACTTAAAGATCAAACTAACGAATGCGGTTAAGAGCATTGCTTTTCTGAAGGAATGTCTAAAAAATGACTTAACACCTAAATTCCTGAGAAAATATAATAATAAACACAGGCACACCATACAAACTCGTAATACGCAAAAAAGAACAAACAAAATCTGGCTGATAGAAGAAATGAATTTTTTATACTGTAAAAAACATCTCAACATTGAACTATACCGAATACATTTAAAGGTATCGAATGAATTACCACACAGCTACTGGGATGATTTTCAGCAGATCACGACAGAAAGAAAAATAAAAAAACTTAGCCACCAACAAACACTAAATAAGAAATTAGAAGCACTTAAAACAACCACAGAAACCAAACCCAAATACCAAAATTCCGAACACGAACTCTCCAACCCTTCCCAACGAAATCACTGAACACAAATTCCACCCACCCATAAAAAACAAACAAATACGACTTTTAACGAAATGGAAACTTATCTTGAGCAAGGGATCCACGCACAATTGGGGTAACACATCAACCTTCCAGAACATCACAACCACTATCACCGAAATAGAAAATGCCACACAGAAAATCCCACACGAGCTACGTGATGAAGTCAGATATGATATTTAAAAAAGGCTCCCACAATTTATCGACCAAATTCACAGTAACTTCCAAAACAATAACTCAACCAATAAAACACACATAAACAAACTCAAAGATAAAACAGAACAATCTACTTATAACGAAAGCCGACAAAGGCAATACCACAGTTATTATCAACAAAGACCTAGAGAACTAAAGAATGTTTTTAAGATAACACTTTCCTCATCAAACGTAAAGATACAAAGATGCAAAGAAACTTGAAAGCCTTATTAAAAAGTACACACTTTCTTTTAACTGAAGTAGAATCCTCTAAACTTATAGTAATGAATCCTCAAATACCAACTACTAAAACTTATCCCAAAATACATAAAGAACACATACCAATGAGACCTATTATTAACTACAGAGCAAGCCCAACCTATAAACTCTCGCAATTTATTCAAAGATTTCTCAAAAAGCACTACGTATTCTCAGCTAATAAAACAGTACGGAATTCAATAGATTTTTGTAATAGAACAAAAGGATTTAAGATTGAACCATATCACAATCTCGCATCATTTGACATAATAAACATGTACCCGAACATTCCCACAAAACGAACAATAGAAATCATTGAATCTAATCTAAATTCACAGCACTCCAAGCACTTTAGAAATAGAAGAGTTCATTAAAGTACTTAATTTTGCCATCAGTAACAACTACTTTAAATTTCATGATACTATTTATCAGCAACAAGGTTTACCGATGGGATCCCCCGCTTCTGGAATACCCGCCGAAATTTACATTGACCACTTAGAGCACACATCAATTAATACAATAGACAATATTTTTTTTGGTGTAGATTTGTTGACGACATTTTCGTCATAGACAACAGATCCACAAATGAAACTGATATATTAGATAAACTCGACACGATAGACTCCCATATAAAATTTACCATGGAAACAGAAAACAGTCGCAATCTGAACTACTTGGACATAACGATAACTAGACATGAAGACCACCTTTCTTATAGAGTAAACATAAAACCCACGCATACCTCAAATGCAATTAAAATAGATTCCGTTCACCCCTACACACACAAAAGAGCAGCTTACTACAGCATGATATACAGAGCATTCAATATACCGTTAACAAAAGAAGATCTAAACAAAGAATTACAATTAATTCACGACATAGCTAAAAACAATGGATACAAGAAAGAAATGGTCAAAAAAATCATTCACAAAATAAAGTCCCAACCCAAAACCAAACTAAGAACAGCAGACTAATCCAAGAGAGATTATGCACTATTCACCTTCAATAATGTACACATATACCCCATAACTAACATTTTTAAAAAACATAACCTAAGAATAGCATTTAGAACTACACACAATAGTTACACACAATAGTACCAACATCATACACGTCAGGACAACCAACAGCAACAACAAATACAACCACTGAGGGGTATACCGTATCAAATGCAATAACTGTGAGACAAGATAAGTCGGACGCACCGGTAGAAACTTCCTAACCCGATATAATGAACACATAAATGCAGTAAAACACAATCATTTTTCCTCAATAGGAAAACATGTCGTAGGCTATAAACACAGTTTCACAAACATCGAGAATGACATGCAAATCCTGAACATAAACCCCAAAGGCCCCCTGCTCAACATAACAGAAGATTTTTACATCACTCTAGATCAGTATACCAATCCAAATTACAACAGAAATGAAATCACAGAAAAACTAACATCATCTTCAATACAGTTATCCCCGCCCTAAAAAAACTCATACCTTAAGATAATCGATAAACAAAACGCGACACGCGACAGAAAAACATCAAAAAACACACCCAGCCCCACAACAGCAACTCTCCCTTCCCCTCACAGCAGCTAGTATGAGCCCAAGAAGAACACGAAGCAGTACACAACAAGCTCGCATATCAAACACAACTCGGCCACACCAACAACAGTAAGTACCTATTCAAATTAACACACACAACCCTCGGACATTCCTCCAACATAATATCGCTCATAGCTCAATCTATCATCCACAGATAAATATAACGTCACTGCACAGCTACAAATGGGAAAGGAGCCACTACTTTGAACCCAATGTCACTCAAATTTTATGGACGCCACAGGACAACATGATTTGATTTTAACATAAGGCAACACACACAGCAGAACTGAACATATTTTAGCCTAATTCTATCCATACGTCTGGCACCTTTTTAAAATTGGAAATTGTTTTATTCTATGTATATACATGTAGACAAAATCTTTTACTCATACAATTTTACAAACAAACCATATCATTTAAACTCCATGAACAGCAAGCAAGACACGAACGTTCATGTGCATGAAGTGCTCTTATATATTATTACATTCATCTTGTACATATATATAAAAGTTAGTTTTAAGTAGAAATATGTTTTATAAACTAATTTTAAGACCTTAAACATACTATTTTAGACATACAAATGCACTGTTGCACATAATGACATATACGCCAGTTCACGTTACGACATGCCCCATTTGGATGTGACCAAGTGTTTATTATCATATGGCATTCCTTTAACAATACAATCTTAAAAATTAAATAACTGGAAAGGAGGTTCAACCTATTCAATACTCAAAGGAAAGAAACGTAGCAATCACATTTCTATTTAAATGGGACCGGTTTCGACCTTAGTCTAGGTCATCATCAGCCATAAAAACATATAAAATGTTTATGAATGTTGGAGGTCAGTTCCACACTCTGTTAGGCACAAAGACACGACACCACATTCTGTCCTGCATAAAGTCACAACACTACTAATCAACATACGAAGATCAAAAAGGTTCGAATTCGCAGACGAACAGATCTGTAGTAGAAAGCCGCCAGCTCCCGGTGACCAGCGCGGCACACTCAAGGTCACGCGCTGCGGCCAAACACCAAAGTAGAGTGGAGAACGTTTTGAAGGTCCAGAACCTGTCACGGCTGCGGGAAGCCAATTAGGTATATAAAAATATACGACGCCAATTAGTACAACTGAATGAGCACCCGTACTCCAGATAAGTTTTTTTTTTCTCTCTACAATTGTTTTTTCAAGTCAACTGTTTACCAAGAACTTATCTGGAGTACGGGTGCTCATTCAGTTGTACTAATTGGCGTCGTATATTTTTATATACCTAATTGGCTTCCCGCAGCCGTGACAGGTTCTGGACCTTCGAAACGTTCTCCACTCTACTTTGGTGTTTGGCCGCAGCGCGTGACCTTGAGTGTGCCGCGCTGGTCACCGGGAGCTGGCGGCTTTCTACTACAGATCTGTTCCTCTGCGAATTCAAGCCTTTTTGATCTTCGTATGTTGATTAGTAGTGTTGTGACTTTATGCAGGACAGAATGTGGTGTCGTGTCTTTGTGCCTAACAGAGTGTGGAACTGACCTCCAACATTCATAAACATTTTATATGTTTTTATGGCTGATAATGACCTAGACTAAGGTCGAAACCGGTCCCATTTAAATAGAAATGTGATTGCTACGTTTCTTTCCTTTGAGTATTGAATAGGTTGAACCTCCTTTCCAGTTATTTAATTTTTAACATCAATAATTTCAATACGGAACAATGAAATTTTTATCTTTAAATACAATCTTAATCATAGCTTGATCATATAGATATGTATGCATGGTTCAGCTGAAGATGACCTTATGTAAGGGGTCAAATCACCATTTAAATCTAACGAACTTTCATCAGAACCACTCAACTGATCTAAAACATCCTCTATTTCCACACTCGATAACCCGCACTTGCTTGTAGAAGCCATCTCCACTCACGACCGACGGAATACAGGACAGGATGATAAGGAAAAAGGACGGGGGGGGGGGGGGAGTCTCAGAGCCCCGAGGAGATGAAATTCACTATTATGCTGACAGTCAGGTTCTTCCACGAGAGGAAATGAAGGTATAATGCAAGAAGTGTGCTTAGTGGTCGCCAGAGAGCAGACAAAAACCATGCTTGTTCCTGGTGGCAGAGATAAACATTCGTTGAAATATCACTAATTTCAGCGACAAAACACTATCGAAATACAGATCAAGATATATCATTCGAAAGATCAAATATTCTGCTTCAAGGAGAAACGAGATAAAACACAAATGGCATCAATCGTACCCGCTAGATCCCAGTACAGTACACGCAAGCACCATGCGAGCAGTGCTCGCCACTCAACGCTGACAGGTTAATGAAAGATACCAGGGAGGCAGCATGAAATGGAGATAACAGGAAAACCAGGAAGAAGAAGACCAACAGACAGGTGGATAAAAGGAGCGGAAGAGTGTGTACAGAGAAGAGGACTGGGCAAGAGTGACGAGGGAGAAGTGGTGGGAAAACAAGGAGATGGAGGGGCTTATGTTCCAAGCAGACCTGGCCAACAGCTGGAAACTGCATATGATGATGAAGCTGTATGACAGTAATGAGACACTGACCAAGGTCGCTGCTGAATGACAGTGAGAAACTTTGTCAGGCTTCATTACTTCATGAACCAACTGTTTCATTTGAATGATTCACAGTAAAGAGTGTGAATGTGTAAAGTGGTTCATAGGAATGAACTTGTTCGAACTGTTACCGGAGTAATAATTTATACCCTCTTTCTAAATACTTTGGTACCGGCCGCAAGGCCATTGAAATTCGTGTCTTTAATGTAATTTACTCCTACGTTGTTAATGGTCACCGATACCATGGTTTACAATAATTATAAACACGAACTTCAGCCGGCTTAAAAGTTATTAATGTGCCCATCTGTGGTGTATGGCCAGACAATGCCTTTACCAGTATTCTCCTGCATTCTAGTGTCGTCGATATGAACTATCTCGCAACTGGCTCCCCCCCACCGAGCATGCACACGTAAACATTCTGACTGGTCTGACCTGTAGGCTTCTGGGTAGACACCATTAAGGTTTGGCTAGTGAGCTGTGATGGAAGGACGGCATGCCTCTCCGGTTGGCGGGATGGATAGAGTGATTATCATGGACCCTGGGTGAAGTTGGTTTGATAGGGCTTATGCCCACGTGAACTTTGAATGTTCTTTTTAAATTTTATTATCATTTCATGTACCTCGCCTGGAATTTTTGAGTGCCTTCTAAGGATTACCTTTACGATTCGTAAGTAAGGATATGATGCTGAAGCGAACTCACGAGTACGGCAAGATATTACACTGTAAAGGTACTCGTCCACGATGCAACAAAACTTGCATGCCACTTTTGTGTTGCGCAAGAAAAATTGCAGGCACTGTTTACATACAGCACGCAAGTTTGCCTTTTTTCTTGTTGCGCAACACGAAAACTTGCGCGCCCAAGGAAATGTTGCACCGAGTGTTTACACCACGCTATTTAAGTGGCGCAAGTTTTCTCGCATGCAACTTTCCTAGTCAGCTGTTCTAGCGGATGCGAGTGTTGATAGTAGCAGGCATGTCTTCTGGCGAGGTGTTATCGGCGGCTTGCTTATCGCTGATTTTATTAAGACGAGAAAGAGCGAAACGGAAATGTTGGATGAGGGAACGGATTTTAGGTCGTGAACATTGTGTTGTTGTTAATAACTTGCTACAGGAATTGTACATGGGAGACCAAGTCTTCTGCAAGAATATCCTGCGAAAGTCAGCGACTGATTTTGAATATCTGCTGAGAAGAACAGCGCGGTTGATACAAAAGAAAGACACGCTAATGAGAAAATTAATATCACCAACGGAACACCTTGTGTTGACATTGAGATATTTAGCAACAGGTAAGCAGATTTTTTAAAAATATTGATTTTATACAGTACAAATAAGGAATCATATCTTTTAGCTTAGTGTAATTTCCTACATTTTGTTTTGTTACAGGTGACAAGTTATCAGTCATTGATACCGACATGCTCTATTTCACGTGTAATATCTGAAGTTTGTGATGCTATTTACATCGTGATGAACGCTCTCTGCCGTTTTTGTTTATTTCTGTAGTCCGTTGCCTCAACCTTTCATAAACATTCGTGTGCTTCAACTAAATATATCAGCTTTCTCGTCATCTCCCTCGTTCATTTCGTGTTCTGAGACATTGTAACCTGTAAATGAACGTACGTACATTATGCAATTATTATTAAGATGGGTATCTATTGTGAGACATGTTATATTTCATTTACAATAAAGAATATACAGGTACGTACTTACGTTAATTCCCAAGTGCGAACCTCTCAAACATCAGCATGTCACAGCAGACGTCCACGTGAGAAAGTTGCGCCACAAAAATGATCTAAACTTTTCATGCCACTTTCAGATGGCGCAACTTCCTCTCTTCCACTGTGTACACGATGCCACTTTCGACTTTGCACGCAACTTGGAAGTTGCGCAGAATTCGAGTGGCGTGCGCAACTTTTCGAATTGCATGACTGTTTACATGAAGCCACTCAACTTTTCTTGCTCAAATCGAAGTTGCATGCCATTTTAGTTGCATCGTGGACGAGTAGCTTTAGTGTTTCTTTCAACTCATCTTTAACTTATTCCAACTGGTGAACTGTATATGTAACTTTGCATCAACTAAAGTCTACGTTTTAGCCTTGCGGTGTTTGAACATTTTTCTAGTCAAAAAATAAATAAATATGTAAACCACTTTTATTTACTAGGAACTTGTGCCTGCTGTGAATTAATATTAATTCTTACTCTTGGAAATAGTAAATACTGAATGTTTGGTAGCGGCTTTCTAGCCCTAATAAGTAGGGGTTTACGCAATGTTTTGGCAGGGTTACTAACCAATCGAGTTGCTACAAGGGTGTGGAATTTACATTCGTTTTCCACCTTAATCTTTCTTCATTTCCTTCTTCTGGGTTATAATTTTAAATGTGATGCAATTTTGCACTTGCCGAGAATAAATTCATACCAGCAGTATGGTATATACTTCACACATTTTAGTCCCGAAACTTAAAAGAAAATGCTACCAACATCTGACAAACTGAAGGACAAAATCAACCATACAACTAATTACACAGTAAGCAGTATTGATTGATACCTGCCAACTTTTGAAAAGGGAGTGAAACTCGCGCATGACGAAAAATCTAAGTGCATCGGCACTGCCGGTGGCTCCAGTTAGCCTACGCAGTGGCCTCCACGGTATGCACTAGCCAGCATATTGGTAGGTGTGCTAGGTACCAACTGATGAGCCCACCCTAGCACACGAGGGCGAAACGCTGGCAACCAAGAATGAGTTAGCCGGAAAATTTATAATGTCCAATAACGGACCATTTATATTGGTATTATACCCTGACTTGACGAAAATATTAATACTTCTGGGCTACAAAATGTACTAATCATACCTGCCAACTTTTAGAACCCCAAAATAGGAAGATTTTTAATTCTTGGATTTCATCACATATATTCCACCATGGTCTAGGTGAAAAAAGGTCAGGATAAAAGGCATACATATCTACAGTTACAATGCGAACTGACCATTAAATTTAAAATCTTAAGATAAGAAAACAAAAATGTTTACAAGAAAATGTACCAAATCATTCTCATTTATGACACATACATTTCTCTTCATAAAATTAATCATTAATATATTTGTCACACCGATACACGCAACAAAATGCACAATACCGTATTTTCTTGCTTAATTAACGCACTGTTTGAAGAAAATACAGGCGAAAACTTTGGATGCATAAATTACTGAAGGAATTCAGATATTAATAAATTATTTACAATTCATTTACATGTAAAAGATACATCAAATGTAATATAAACAAAATTGGTTCAACTCATTTGCGGTTATCGTCATTTGGCGTAAAATTCCAGCGTGGGATTTTTTCTATAAAGTCAAATAGGGTACATCAGGTAAGTTACACACGTGGGTTTGAAGTACCGACACTGGAAAATATTCTTCCCATCACGAGCTGACAATACGACCTGAACTGAAATAAACACCAACTTATTCATGTAATGTCATAACAATGACATACCGGCATAAAAAGAAAACTATCCAACACAAGAAGAGCCGGGCATCGAAGGAGGGACCCTGCTACAGTACCCTAAACCGTTCGTATCCAATCTTGTAAGAGTGACACGTCCATCCACCCTTTTTCTTGAATACGAACGTGGATCACTCGCGAAAATTTTGCTTTTGGCATTGTTTTTCGTTTTGGAGCAATGTAAGGTGCAAGCTTTCTGCCATCAGCTGTTACAGCAAGAATTGCAATACATCGTTGTGTTTTGCTTCCGGTAGCGCGTACGATAACACTATGTTCCTTTCTTATCAATTGTTCGACTTTGTGGCATATCGAAACTGATTGGCGTCTGACCTGTGGTTCCTATAAGAGAGATCAAATATTCTTTCACTTTACGCTTCTCAATCACAAAACGATGAAAATGGTTGAAATCATTCGTCATTTTTTGGCATAATGTTGTTTTTCATCGAAGAGAAAGTCCATTTCTCTCCATAAAATTAATCAAGCCTTGGCTAACCTTCAAATCCGAGACTATGATTCCATGTGCAGCGGCTCATTCTTTAAAATACAGCATTTCGCGAGAAACGGCTTATCCAGCGTTGCGTAACAAAATCATATATTTAAGCAGATCTTCCTCTACTTACGGAAACTAGCCGCTTTTTGGTCCGCGAAATGCTTTGCGAGCGAGACTTGTTGGCCGCTTGAAGTGCACTTCTGTTACAGCGGTAGCGCACGTTTCATTTGGACACTGAATACTTGCTGCCCGTCGTCCTATTCCCCTATGTTTCTGCGTAACAGATCACCGCGAGTCTGTATGATGCAGTATTACTCGAATACTGTGGACTGAAACATTTTTGAGATCACACGTCCCGTACCCGAAACACTTGTAAAACTAGTGCAGTGGGATTTCCTGCCGACTATTAACAGCATGTTGCCCTGTATTTGGAATGCCCGCTTTCGCAATAGGAAGCCTGCTACTTGAGTAGTTTATATCTTTATTTCGAAACCCACCCGGAGCTGCGTGATGGGGATGTTCAAAGTTGTGGGTGCACCAAATAGGCCTACGTCAACATTTCTTTATCTCCACTTTGGTCCCAAAAATATTGGGATGCGTAAATTATGCAAGGGTATTAATTACGCGAGAAATTGCGGTAGTTTCCTTTATCAGACGGTAAAGTTAACGGAAATTTATAGGTATTTCTGAACACTTGGGAGATAACGTTTGTTATATTTTTTTTACCATAACGAGAAAAGAAAATACCAGAAACCGTCACCGACACAACCCCCTTAAAAACATTCAACTCATTAACATTATGCATTTAAATACGCGAAACTACCACATACAAAACATATGTCCCATGCATTATTAACATACGACTTTGACAGAAAGGGGGGGAGGCATAGAAATGCAAGAAAAAACACGTGGCCTACAACTCCGACGAGACTACGCACAGAAACGATGTTAACAGCGCGCGAACAATACAATAACAAACTCATTCTTTCGTCCCGATTAACTGAGTCGCTACCGCGCGCTAGCCTGTCTTGCTTGCAGGACGACTGGCCCGATACACGAAGGCGAAGGACGAAACAGTCACGAAATAAAGCATCAAAAAAATACGCTTGAAAGTGAGGTTTCGTAAATTACAAAAGCACATAAGAATTTAGCCTTGACCCTAGGGGAAGAGTATTGGCCGTACTAGAGGTTATATTGGTCAAAAATAGGAAGAAGTAAAAATAAATCGGAAAATCGGAAGGCGAGCTAAAAACCGGAAAGTTTCCGGGTAAATCGGAAGGGTTGGCAGGTATGACTAATTCATACTTTAAACAGAATATGTCAATGAAATCAAATCTACTTAAATCATAGATCAATGATTTGTAGATGAAAATAACAATCAAGAAGAAATCCATGTTAAACAGCAGCAGGCATGGTGAATATTAGTTTGCAGCATACATAACAAGACATCCTTGATAAATTAAGCAGATACGTGACAATCAAAAAATGCTTTACACAATAAAACTTCTTTAATGTAACACAGGCAAGAAAAAATATAATACACACTGTAAATCACATTTACTTACATCATAGGCCAATGATTTGCAGATGAAAATAACAATCAAGAAGATTAATCAGGTGGCAAATGCAACTATGACGGCAATACCCGGTTGAAATTCCTTCAGAACTGCTGAAACCCCATTTTTGTGTCCTGCACTGTCGGAGCAGAGAGCTACACAGTTTTCAATTGGTATGTTATGAGAATTCAGCTGTGATAACATCAGGTTACCTATGTTTCGCCCTGTAGAGTCCCCCTCTAACGCTGGTATGGATAGCACAGTGCTCACTACTTTTTTCCCCGCGGAATATCGTAGAATGCAACAACAATAGGATACAACTTGGCATTCGCATCATTGCTTCCATCTGTTGCCAAAAAAAATGGTCCATTCTGAAGGCACTTAACGACTTCTGATGATTCATTTTTTGCCATTTTATTTACAATGCATGCCGTTTTTGTGCGACTACAACAGTATTTCTTTGAAACTTCTGACGTGCGAAAAATCTTATATAAAGCACCAGCATGATCAGCCGCATTTAAAGGCACATTGTGTTCCAACAAAAAGGAAGTAAACCGACACTCAGCCCTAATTACGTCACTGTCAACGTTTCCAGACTAGGCAAAAAAGGTGTTTATTTTCTTGTTGTCTTCCTTCGATTTAACGACTTATGTGTTTACCGCACTTCACATTATTACTGAAATCGTTTCTTCCACCATGTGCAATAATAATAGCACACCCACATACTGTACAAAGCGCTAATTTTTCTCCCTTTCTTGATTTTAGTATGCACAGAAAATCAACAGAAGATGATTCTTTAAATGTCTGGAAGTACTGTTTCTTGTTGGATTTATTCATGATAACCTATAATAGGAATATAGCGTAAGAAAAAATCCGAAAAAAAGTCTCTATATCCATTCAAACATCGAAAGGAACCTGGATCACTGAACGTCACATAAAATTATAACGAACACTCAAGGCAGTCAAACACTTCCTTAAAATATGGCAAAGCACACAAAGCCTTAACAGATTAAATGAACAAGACGCCAACCTGGTGAATGAAGAATGTGCACATGGTAAAAAACACACACGTGGAACGAATGTAATTCTTCTTATTTGTAATTTAAGGGGCTTTGCTAATAGCGGTATACCCAGTCATTGGAACGAGAGCAATTAGTCCAAGGAATACAGGAAACTGCGAAGCACAAAGTTATAACAAAACCACGAAAACCTCGTTAAAATGTCATAACCTCAAAAGGCCACCAAAGAACAATCACGCGGTCAAAATATATAGGTTAAATCACAAACGAACGGGGCATCATAATAGTTTGTATAAAAAATGATTAAGAAAAGGGAAAGAGCAGCTTACAACTCTGACATTTCACTTCACAATCCAGGGAACGAAGCGGAACAAAGAATTTGCGGAGAAGAGCCTGTCAACACCTAAGATCCACACGGAAGTGGCACAGTCTAATATATACTCGCGAAACTCTAATAAGAGGAAGGTTCATCAATTTGACAGCTGGAGCGACACTAGCACCTCTAGCGGTGAAGTAGAGGCAACTTGCTAGCAAACAACAGGGAACCAATTACCACTATAGTTGAAAGTCGTCATAACTTCTAGACCATTCATGCAAATAATGTCCTGACAAGGTTATTGTATGAAATAGTGGAGGGGGTCAAACAATTTATTTCGATAAGGAGTTCGAGGATAATATTGAAATATTTCTTTATTCTTAAGGAGTTATGTTTTTATGTTTTTTCACCACGGACTATAACATAAAATCGCTCCTAGAGGCCAACCGGTTCGAGATAGGTATATGCCATCGCGGCCTTTTTTTGTAGAGGTTTCTATGCTCTACAATTCGTACGCTTACACTTAGGGTCAATCGTTGATGGTTGAGGTTTGGGACATCACTGCATGTTTTCAGTTATTGAACTACATAATTAATTGATAAGATGTATATATTTAATTACTCATAGGTAATTTGTAAATTAATATGTATATATATATATATATATATATATGTATGTATATATATATACACATATAGGGTTTTTATCATCCATTCCACATCGTTTCATTTCTTTGTATCGCGGCTATAACGAACCACATATTGGGTAAAGTATTTCAACATCATTCATATTAATAAGCTTGCAGTAAATTTTCCAATAGCCGTTGTGAGGTGACCAGAGTCAGCAGGCTAATTTCAGCCCATTTCCAGGAAAAGTACGTCATCAAGGTTACGAGAGACCTTACCCTCTCCACCGTAAGAAGAGAGAATTGAAACATTATGAACGCCCACTTTTCGAACTATGCTACCTGACGCTTTTTTGTTTTGCTAGTTGCTTTACTTCGCACCGACACAGATAGGTCTTACGGCGACGATGGGACAGGGAAGGGCTAGGAGTGGGAAGGAAGCGGCCGTGGCCTTAATTAAGGTACAGCTGGTATGAAAATGGGAAACCACGGAAAACCATCTTCAGGGCTGCCGACAGTAGGGTTCGAACCTACTATCTCCCGAACACTGGATACTGGCCGCACTTAAGCGACTGCAGCTATCAAGCTCGATACGCTTTATTTCAGCCTATGTGAACGAACGTAATGAAGCAACGTGATGGATTCACAGCAATACATAGGAGAAGGGATGAGACCTCGAATCTTACTAGACCATGTGATACGGCTGATGGAGGGAGACTTTTGAACCGATATACTTCGAAGATAAGAGCTTGAGAGGACATTCTTTTTCTTACTCTGAGACACAGAGACACTCTTGGCAGACACACTTACTACGATTCTACGTCTGCACATCGGAGAAGATTTTAACTTAGTTCACTTCCCATCTGAGTACATACTACTCAAAAGCTACTCTCATTGGGACCTGTTATCTCAATGACGAGAGGTAGTCAACGGGAGACCGGTTTTGACTAGTACAGGGGAGGAGAACTTTTATTATGAATTTAGTTACGCTACTGTTCCGTAATACGGAAGAATGCAAGTGTATTCTCTCCATGAACATAACCCATGGTGGTTTTGCATTTAAAATTAGGACTCATTACAACTTTATGTAAGGAGTACAGTAGGAAGTGTTAAAGGCAGGAAAAGCATAAGTAGGACTGGAAACCAACTACAGATGAGGCAACCGATACGAGAGATCTATCGATCATCAGCTTCAAGACAAGAGAGTCTACAAATGGTGAGCTTATGGCATAAGTTACTGCAAGTCTTCGCGCAACAGTTCATTTTCTTAGAGTTAATGTCATTCAATTTTACTTTTGCTTCCGTAAGTTCAGATTTCATTAATACGCCGTTACGTCACGTTTCTCATCCTCATAAATAGCTGTTTTAATTTGTATTTTCTGAAATTATTATTAAGCATCCTTAAATTCCAAATTAGTGTACTTAATGGTTAGTGTCCCGTCACCCTAACCCTAGGAGTTTTTTGAGTCTCGTGATGTATTATTATTAATTATGAACTATCGTTTTCAAGCCATAAGCTTGAAGGCCGGCGCCCATGGGATATTGTTTATTGAGAAGCAATGAGATCTCATTTATTTATATTACTATTAAAAAGACCCACCACATTATAATACTGTCACACATCTGTGGGCTGAGTGGGTACGTTACAACAGTTCAGGCAGCGTAAGCCAAGAAAGCAAGGGACCGAGCATGGCCTTCTTAACCCAACTTGGCAGGTTCGATGACAGTCAGTCACTTGCTTTATTAGCTTACGGCGCATGAACCGTCAACGATAGAGATCGGGCCATGTACGAAAACATCTGGTCTCGCATGCGCTCTGGACGCGTAGTGCATCCCCTCCTAACAGAGCTCCTGCCACAAGGACAGTTCAGTGCATAAGTTTACATTCAGCTGACGCGCGCTGCTTTGTTATTTCTCATTGTATAGTAACTGTGATTAGTGGTGGTGTCCGTTAGGCGTATCTGTGACAGTATGGAAGGCGTTAAAAGTAACCTGCATCGTAAGGTGCTAAAGAGTCAGACTCGTGCAGCAATCTCGAACTTTATAGACTTATGGAAAGGGAGGCAGTGGAAGAAAAGTTCGTGATAGATTGTAAGAAAGTGCAGGAAAGTGTAGCAACAGCTGTTGGATTCTGTGGCACGGATTAAGAGCGAAAAAAAGAAAAGCAACAGAATTAGGAAAACCTATGGACAGTGTGTTTGAAACGCCAAACAAAAAAAGAAAGCGCATATAGAATGTTACTCAACTGGATGACTTTGATGAAGGTGCCGTGCGTCGAATTGTTAACAATTTTTATTTAGTTAAATGTTTACCTACAGTTTCAAAAATTCGTGCAAATTTAGAAAAATACTTAAAGTTCAAAGGATCCAATACTAGTGTCAAGCGAATCCTTCGATCATTAGGATATCTTTGGAAAAAACTAACACTAATAAGCGCATCCTAATGGAAAAGCATGACATAAAATACAAAAGATTTATTTGAAAAAGTTGCCTTGTATCGGGCGGAGGATAGGCCTATAGGGTACACGGTTGAAAGCTATATACATACGTCCCATGTATCCAGCAAAGGCTGGTCTGATTATTCAATATCCGGGATATCAGGAAAAAAGACATAGTTGTACATGCTGGCGGGGAAATGGGCTTCATCGAGAACTGTCTGCTAATCTGGAAGTCTGGCAGCAAGAGTGACGACTACCACGATGACATGAATAGTGACAATTTTTTTAAGTGGGTGAAATATATGCTTATTCATAATCTTCCACCTCGCAGTGTTCTCGTGATTGACAACGCGTCATATCACAACAAGGAAGTAGATCGTGCTCCAACCTCCAGTTCACGGAAAGTGATAATTATCTCCTGGCTAGTGAATAGGAACATTCCACACCGTAATACAATGTACAAACACGAGCTTTGTGAGCTTATCAAATTGAACAAGCCGGCACACAAAACCTACGTCCTAGATGAACTCATGGAACATTATGGACATTCGGTCCTTCGACTGCCCCCATATCACCGTGAATTAAACAGTATTGAAATAATGTGGGCAGAAGTGAAGAACTGGGTAGCTTCTCACAACGTCACCTTCACTATTGACATAGAGAAACTCACTCGACAGAAATTCGCTTTTAATGTAGATTTGTTTTGGAACCTTATACTTTCTTCTTTAGTTATTACTTTAGCTGTTCAACCGAATAGTGAATTTTCTGTAAATTTTAATTCTACCAGTCTTTTTCAGTTTCTTTGAACCAGTTCAGTTTTGTTTTGCGGTTACAGAAGAAGACAAAGATTTGTTCGGGTAATCTATTAGAGTTCATTCCGAGGAGAAGGTGACCGTAAAAATTATCCTCCTTTTTTGCATAGTATCTGAGAGTTTTTCACTTTTCTTATAGTGTGCTTCATTCTTGACATATATTATTATTATCAACTTATTTTGCAAGATGTGGCTCAGGTTATGAAGCCTGCTGTTATAGCAAACCATATTTTACACTGTGCATCAACATCGTCGTAAAGTTAATTTTACATTAAATTATTATTTAAAATAATGAGTACGCATATTGATACACGAAAACGATTTTCACACCTACTATAATAAAAGGTTAAATTATGTTCTAACTCCTTAAATCTATCTATCATCTGTAACACTTGTAAATAAATTAATTTCGGCTAGGTATGTCTGTAATTTACAGCTGGAAGAGAATTCCACTAACGAAAAGTCTGTGAAGTGTTACATGTCAGTTATAACGAATATTTCGGGTCAACTGTACGTCGCCACAACACCGAGCGAGAAGGGGAAGTCAGCGTTCTCGCTCCCACGGCTCTGCATTCTCACTCGCACACTTCCCCTCACCGGATGTCTTCCTAGCTGGCCCGATCATTAGACCCCAAGTGTAAGCGTACGAATTGTAGAGCATAGAAACCTCTACAAATAAAGTCCACGATGGTATATGCCCATTTCCAACTGTTTGCCCTCTAAAAGCGATTTTATAGTCTGCGGGAAGAAAAGTAACTCCTTAAATTAAATAAATATTTCGATATCATTCTCGAACTCCTCATCGAAATAAATTGTTTGACCTCCTCCACTATTTCATAAGGATTACAATAACCTTGTCAGGACGTTATGACCATTTTAGACTGTAGTGGCAATTCGTTCCCTGTTGTCTGCTAGCAAGCTGCCTCTACCTCGCCGCTTGAAGCGCTGTAGTCGCCTCAGATAAAAAAATATCAGAGCTTCGCGACTGTATATTAGACTGTGGAAGTACTGTTATCCCGGCTTTAAATTCAATTCCAACAATGACACTAACATTACACAATTAAAAATACCAATCATATCAAAGAAATGAGTTATCGACTATCGTGGACTTGCCTTCGACCAAGACAGACTACGATATATTGTAGTCGCTCTTGCCAAGACCGAGCGTGCGTCGACCCACGCAAACAATCGACTGTACGGAAGTGGAGTGATTATCAAATGTTAACCCGTAGAGCGGAGCTTGCGGCTCCATCCGCACTTCAAACTCTGCGCTAGGGTGGGCGATGTGGCTCCAGACGCGCGACTGTTTTTATTTTTTTCATATCTTCAATATTAGGCGCGAGCCTTGAAACTTTCCTCACATGCTTTGGAAGATGTTGCCATCTCTACGATTTTTTTAACTACGTTGTAAGAACGGTACTGCGACAGGGAATCCCTATCTGTTTCGTTCGTATTTGTTCAGTGCAAAAATCGCTTAAGCACTGCATCACATTCAGCCCGTGCATTCGTCAGTAGACCGCATGACTGGCCCTGCACTGTACTAAGTTTGCAATAAACAGAAGCTTCAGTGTGTTCCTTTTGCGTTTCTGAAATGTGTTAAGAGTTTTATTTTTTTTAATATCGTATTACAGTATGTTTAAAAGGGCGAGGGATATTCCAAGTGATTGTACTATTCGTGATATCCTTGAAAACAGCGAAGACGAAAGCTGTAGTGACTTCAGCTCGGAAAGTGACGAATCTCCGTTATTCGTAAATATTCCGGGAAGTAGCTTTTCTAGTAGTGTTCTAAAACCGGTTCAATCGGTGCGGAGTTCGAGTTCCAGTGAAAGCAGTGAAACTGAGTCTGCGAATGACTGTAATCCTGCTGCTGTACAGGGTGAATGGGATGTGCGGGGTTGTAAGCGAGCAAGATGTACAATAAATTACAATGCTGGAATACAGGGTGAACTTTTAGATAAGAAACTAGCCCGAAGAAATTTACGAATTTTTTATAGATGACGGACTTTGTGATCTTATTGTACAGCAAATAATTACCTCGAATTCGTTGATGGCAAAGGTGAAAAGAAGAAGTCGTGAGAGAGACTGGGTACCCACTAACAAAAATGAAATCAAACTTTTTTAGGAATCTTATTACTGCAGGGTATTGTTCAGAATATACAATAATAAAGTCTTATTATGAATCCACCTGTTCAATATACAGACATGCCAACTTTCAAATGTGAAAAATCAGGAGAAATTTTGCAGCGAATCGCGACGTATTACGACATAGATTCACAATTAAGTATTTATTTATTTTCCACCTAGTCGATACAATGATTGCTTAATGCAACTTTTAATGGTCAAAAGTGGTACGTGTTTCGTATATTATCAACATCTTCAGCCACATAACACTGTTTAGATGAAAAATATATAAAATTGACAAAGTAATGCTTTAGATGAAGTGTCCTTAAAATTAACATAAGATTGACAAGATTAAAACAAACAAATAACTCAAGAGAAAATATATAAATTTGACAACTAGGAATTAGTTATATTTTCATCTACATTAATAATAAGAGCCGCACTGTGATATCAGGATTTCTTCATTTCGATAATTACTTATAAATTGTATAATTTTTAATTTATAAATTGATCTTTTTTCATGAATTATTAAGAAAAGAATATTTATTAGAACAATTTCTCTATGGAATATTGTACAAGTGTTTCCTTGACGACTGCTTTCTATTGTAGAAATAATTTATATATTTTCTCTTGAGTTATTTGTTTGTTTTAATCTTGTCAATCTTATGTTAATTTTAAGGACACTTCATCTAAAGCATTACTTTGTCAATTTTATATATTTTTCATCTAAACAGTGTTATGTGGCTGAAGATGTTGATAATATACGAAACATGTACCACTTTTGACCATTAAAAGTTGCATTAAGCAATCATTGTATCGACTAGGTGGAAAATAAATAAATACTTAATTGTGAATCTATTGAAGTGCGATACGGACCATGAAGCTGATTTTATGTATTACGACATATCACTGATGGCAAAACATGTACAAATTCATTATAATTCAATACATTAACAATTCTATTTGCCCATATATATTTTTTTCATCACTTACATGTGAATACTAAATACTGGACATACCTGAACTGTAGAAACATGTGACTTCTCATCCTTCAACATGGTGATCACTCACATTATGACTAATTGTTGTTCAACACACCAGTAGCTGACTTAGCCCTCTTCAGAAACTCGGAACTAAATTTTTGCTCAAAGCACTTGCCTTGCTGAACTGATTTCAAGGTTAAAAGTTTCTCCAACGTTTGTTCAGACAGCAAGGATCTGAACTGTGTTTTTGTCTTTGTGACTCTGCTAAAAATCCTTTCACATTCTGCATTGCTATGTGGAATTGATAAAATAGCAAGCATCACCTTAGAGAGTCTGTCATATTTAAGTACACCATCAGCTGATTTCATCTGACCTACCAATGCCCATTGAGCATCAATTCTTCCTTTTGCCAGGTCTGTTTCTTCGAGCTGAAAGTTACAGAACTGGGAGTGCAGAATATCAGTTTCTTTATCCAAATGTTCCGTTTCACTAGTCAAAATGTTCGGACACTTGTTAATGAAAAATCTAAGGCTAGAAAATGATGCCTTACTTATAGCAGAAATATTTGCAACTTCTGCATTAATTAAAACTTCATCTTTGAATGGAAATTTGTGAACCATGTAGTCACACGATGCAGAGAAACACTTTCTAACAGACTTAAACAATACGCACTTTTCCTCAGACTTCAAGGTGTTCACTAAAACGCAGAGTTCCCTATCATCAAATTGCAATCATCCTTTTGATTTGCTGGAGTATGATAATCTACATCAAGGAGAGAGGAGGATCTTTTAATAACGTCTGGTTTCACAAACCTTGCCATCACATTCTTCAATAGTTCCTCCAAAACTGACCTCAATAAGTGGATGTGCGGCATACTTGACTGAAGAGCTACGTTTGGATTATCAAAGACATCCATAAAACTTGAGAGAAAATGGCAAAAAGATTTATGTAAATTTGATGAAAGGAACATGAAAAGTCGTTCTTCACGTGACAATGCATGGCTCTTAGTGTGTTCAGTAGTTTCATTTTTTTTTAGTGAAACTGATGACTGGGTTTTCCTTTTAACTGAGGAGTGAGGTGAAATGTTATGACATTCCTTAATGTTTTCAGACAAACAAGACACATCTACATTTAAACTGCGCTTAGGAATTTTGTAAGTCTTCAAAGTCCCCATCTGAGAATCCTTACTCACAATTTCGCTCCTGAATAATGTAACCAAAGGGTCCCACTGAAGCAAAATCCTATCTAAACACCTTCTTAGTGATAACCATCGAGTAGGCACATGCTTTAGAATTTTCCTGATCTCAGTGTTGTGTAAAGTCGGAAATTCTCTGAACTTTTCTTTCCTCTTTGCACTCCTTTCCAGATAATAAAATATATCAATTGGACTGTGTTATGCATCACTTGACCAAGCGCCAATTCTCAATTTTCGAGATATCTACACCACCTGGTAGCCGAGGCTTCAAACTATATGGAAAAAAATATTCGTACTCTCGAACATCATTTATATCGAAAATAAATCGATTAGGACCATGCGCCAATCTAAATATCGTCTGAAGATATTTCTGCATCAACTGACCAAAGAAACTCTCATGTAGTTGAATTTTGCATCACCTGACTAAACGACATTTGGCGGTCGCTTGGTCACGTTATGCGTATTGCTCTTTCCCGCCTTTTTATTCCTGTGACAACAGTGAAGTTTTTCCGTTATTTTCTACCATCTTCATATCAACAAAATTATTTAGTAAGTGCCTATTAACACTATTCACTTCTGTTTTGGCATGGATCACTTTAGGTCTTCCTCAAGAGCCCATCGAATCGTTGAGTTAGCAAGGAAGGAAATCTACTTGCAAACATTGTTACAGGTTAGTTGTTTATTCTATATCACAGTACCACTAGCATACAGTATATGACAAATACATGTTACTTATGGATTGTTCTTCAAACAGTTTCACCATTCTATATTCTCTTCTCATTATGCAGGAAGATGAGCCGGATTTACATCCACAGACACCAGCTATTGCTACACCCGTTTACGAATCCCCCAAAGATGTCATTTTTTCCAGCAGTCTGACAGAGCTAAGTCTAATGAAATGCTGTTATACTACCCAAAGTACTGTTCTGAGGTGTAATACAGCCACAACTAGCAATCTTCAGGATGATTATTCAGATTTAAAACTGAGATGCTCTAGTGATTTAAACTTTGTTGAGGGAAGAATGGACGCAACAATATTGTTGAAGGTAAGTACGATTTAGTTAATGGAAAAGAAACACCATCATATACTATAGCATTGCCAGGCAGATACTGTAGATCTGAGTCGGGTAAGGTTTTTCTAGGAAGAAATACATTCTTACTCCACAATATAGTGTTTCTGTTTTACAGGAAAATACACGGTCTGAAGATCAGCAGCAGTCCGTTCTTGTATTACTGGACCAACATCACTTCTCTCATTCCCATACAGACGTTAGTTTCGATGATAGTAATGCTACTAATGAACATGTTTTAGACTCCAGCATCTCTAATTATCCGGCTAGCCAGACCCATTATTCAACTCCTCAGCCGATGAATGAAGCATCTCAGATATTGGAAGCTCAAAATAAATATTATCTGGGAGAAGGGAGACCAAGAAAAGGTCGGAAAAGAAAATATCCATTTCAAAATTGAAGAATTAGGAAGATGAAATGTGTTCAAAATGAAACCTATATCACACAGCGGGGATATCTTAAAGAACCCAAAGAATTTAGAGAATACATTTGTTCATGTAAATGTCTGAACAAGATAGGAATTGATGCAGTGAAAGAAGAGTTTAAAAACTTCTATAGTACTACATCACACGGTGCACAAACAACTCTTATTTGTGCCATGGTAACATCAAAAGATGTCAAACGGAAGAGAGTGAAGGACTCCAACAAAAAAACAGCCACAAGAACTTACACCATCCGCGGTGTCAAAGTATGCAAAAATTTATTCTTGCAAACATTTAGGATCTCCAGTGGAAAGGTTCATCTGGCAATTAAGAAGATACAATCACCAAGGGGCGTTCTGGATCGTCGTGGATTGGCTGGTGGAAGAAATAAACTCCCTGAAAATAAACTGAGAGAAGTCATAGACCACATAAAGAAGTTTCCACGTTACAAATCTCACTATAGGAGAAGTGATACACAAGCAGAATATCTTGCCCCTGAAATAACGGTCAATGTCATGTATGATATGTACAAGGACGAGGTTTCAAATCCTGTATCAAAAGCAAGTTATAAGAAGATATTCCTCACGAAGTTCAACATCAAAAGGATACCACTGAAAAAAGACACATGCAATGTTTGTGACACATTGGAAGTTCAGATCCAAAACACAACTGGATGCGAAGCCGAGAATTTTAAATCAAAAAAAGAAAATCATCTTGAACAAGCCAAAAATGCGCAGGATATGAGATCATCAAACATGTCGAAGGCAAAACAAGATGGCGCCCTGGAAGTTCTTTGTTTTGACCTAGAGAAAACCTTGCCATTGCCTAGAATTCCTACAAATACAGTCTATTATAAAAGGCAGTTATGGCTTTATAACTTAGGAATACGCAGCGGTAAGGATGAAAGAGGACACTGCTATGTCTGGTTAGAGGGTGAGGCAGGCCGAGGGTCACAGGAGGTATCCTTATACCTGATGAAATATTTAATGGAAGAGCTACCAGCTGTTGAAGAAGTAATATTGTGGTCAGATTTCTGTGGAGGACAGAATCGAAACATAAAAATGGTTTTGATGTTAAAAGCTACCTTAGAACAGCATCCCACAGTGAAAAAAATCACTCAACGTTTCCTTGTTCCAGGACACAGCTTTCTCCCCAATGACAGTGATTTCGGGGACATAGAATGTGCACTGAAACTTCAGCAAAGGTTGTATACAGCAGAGGACTACATCAATGTGATGAAATTTTGTAGGAAGATGAATCCCTTAGTTGTTCACAGAATAAAGTCTGAGGATTTTAAAAGTACAGATTTACTTGAGAAAAAAAACGTGAACCGGAAGACTAATTTGAGAGAGAAGATAAACTGGCTGAAAGTAAAAGAGATAGAGCTTCATAAAGACAAACCATTTAGCATCTTCTTCAAGCAGGAATATAAAGGACAACCAGTTGAAATAAACATTCAGAAGAATAAAGCTGTTGGTCGTCCTTCACAAAATGGCGTGACCCACTATTTTAGCAATGTGTTAACACCTCTGTGGCCGAATGGAAAACCCATTTCAGAAGCAAAGCTCAGCGACATACGCTCTTTGATGTCACTTATTCCAAAAGATGCCACTGATTTTTATCGCAAAACTCTGCAGTCATCCGGGTATTGAAGACGATATTGATGGATTCGATTGCCAGGAACTTGATTTCATTGTTGAAGAGGAAACTTAGATTAAGCTGATGATACTTCCCATTCCTGTGTCAGACTGAACATTCTGAAGTTTATTTCAATTTCTGATGTTAGTGATATCAAGTAGATACACTGGCATAAGTGAAAACCATCTGTAAAATATCAGTATGTAGTAGTGTGGATAATATGTTTCTTTGTATATATGCTAACGGTATTGTAGAATAATAAACAGAAGTTTTGTTCAACATTACTCATAAAACTGTTTATACGTCTGTTTACCTAGATTATTACCCTTTCGTAGTAACAATCCCCAATGTAAAACATAAGTAAAAGCATAACATTAATATGCATCACATGACCAACCGACAAAATTGTCACTTGGTCAGTTGATGCGAAACAGAAAGAATGAATTACTTCAGAAATTTAAAATTGACTAAGCGACATTTTATGGAAAATCAGAGACTTAATGACTTGCTATTCAGTTGGTGATTGGTCTATAAATAGAACTGACCTTAGTCCTTCTTATGCTGGAAGAAATCTGCCAATTCATTCACGACTCGAATTTATATGCTACCGAACGCGTTCACGTCAATATCTCGAAATGACAATTTGGCGCTTGGTCAAGTTATGCATAACACCGTCCAATTATACTTTCATCTACATTTACGGGCAAGCACGCCGCACCCTTCTCGGCAGCAAGATTAATTAGGTGACAAGAGCAGCCTACGATGATTATGTTACTATTTTCCCGCTTCAAACATCCTGCCACACCATTCTTTAATCCTACCATTACTGGAGCATTATCAGCACCAAGAGCTAGGCAGTTTTTTAATGGAATGCAGAATTCCCGAAAAGTTGAGAGCAAAAGATTGGCAATGTTAGCTCCAGTAGCATCCCCTTCTAAATTAGGCACAGAGAGTAGACAACTCTGAATTTCATTGAGTTCAGGCCTAAAAAATGTTACAACAATGGGATATATCTTCAAGTCGCTTTTATTGCTACCATCAGTAGCAACAGAAAATGCATTCACCTGCAAATGTGATACAATTTTCTTCCTTTCTTCCATGCACATTTCTGTAATGATAGCCGCTGTTTTCGTTCTAGCACACCCATATCGTTTAGCGATTTCCGAATCAGGAAACATTTTGCGAAACAAAGGCCCGGCGTGATCGGCACAATTTACAGGCAGGTTATGTTCTACTATAAATGACGTAAATAACGCCTCGGCATTCGTCACAGGATTTACATCTTGGTTTTTACATGAAAAGTTCAGTATCTGGTTTCTTTCTACACACTGGACACTCTCCTTATGTTTTTTCGTTTGCATATGCTTGAGTATATCGCATTTCCCGCCATGTGCAACTGAAAATTCACACCTACATATAGTACAGAATGTGAACGTTGGTCCCTTTCTGGATTCACTCAAACACGGAAACTCTTCCCTATAAGCACTTTTAAACACTGCATCATATTTCTTTTTTGACATTTTGGCCAAAACAAATATTAAGGCACAACACGAGCACTTCTACGGGTAAAACAACTATGGTGTGCTACTTCTGAGGTTAGGTTACTCCAAAGAGAATGTTACTCGCTTGCAAAGAGAATGACTGTATTATAGATCAAAGAGCAGCCCATGACTAGCCACCGTGCCCCGTACTGCCATCTGGTTTCATTATTACAACTACTATCGACCAGCCATACTCAGCCATATATCGATAGAACGAGGAAATTACAAGTTGTCCATTTCATGACCGTATCGATGTTTAATCAAGAAGTAAGTATAAATAACCACCTAATCGATACTTTATTAATGCCTCAGGCAAAATTGAATAAAATTAAAACTTACAGGACATGTTTCGACCACTTAGTGGTCCTCTTCAGCTGTATAAATAAAGAACTGAAAAGAAAAACATTGACAATAAGCACAAATAAAAGTTCTTTGGAGACTTTTATTTGTGCTTATTGTCAATGTTTTTCTTTTCAGTTCTTTATTTATACAGCTGAAGAGGACCACTAAGTGGTCGAAACATGTCCTGTAAGTTTTAATTTTATTCAATTTTGCCTGAGGCATTAATAAAGTATCGATTAGGTGGTTATTTATACTTACTTCTAGAACGAGGAAATACGCGGGAGTTTAAAATAATACGAAAATTACGGATATTGCTCTGAAAATCGGGAGATCGGACCCGGCGATCGGGAGGAACGATGAAAAATCGGGAGTCTCCCGCTCAAATCGGGAGACTTGGCACGTCTGAATATATAACTTTTTAACTAATGAAGTTATTTTAAATGTGACTACATTATAATGTATTGAACAGGTGGATTCATAATAAAACTTTATTATTGTATATCAACAGATTTCAATACAGATTAAAACATGAGATTATTGTTCAGAAGCCAAAATTAGTCCATTACTTTCCTCGCAATAAACTGTTAGCTACTCCTGTATTTTATGAAATTATGTCTGAGAAACGATTTTTCCTTTCACTTAAATTTTTGCATTTTGTGGACAATGAAGCATATAATAGACAGGTTCACCCCAAATTGTATAAAGTGAAGCCAGTTCTAGACGACCGCCTATCTATCGATGAGAGCCTGTTATTGTGCAAAGGTAGACTGGGATGGAAGGTATACATACCGAAGAAACGGTCGCACTTTGGTATAGAATCTTATAAGTTATGTGAAGCTAATTTTGGGTATGTGTGGAACCTCCTATGGTATACGGGTAAACGAAGTTTGTGAAATAGATATTTCTGAGTACACTAAGCCTTCCAAAGTTGTATTTACACTAGCCGAAGGTCTACTGAATAAAGGTTATCTAATAGCTGTGGATAATTACTACAGTAGTCTGGAGCTATTTGACCTTCAGACAGATGCTGTAGGCACCCTAAGACAGAACAGAACAAATCTCCCAAAAGACGTTATGGGGAAGAAACTAAAAAAGGGGGAAGTTGCGTTTGTTTATCGTAACAAACTCATTGCTCTCAAGTGGAGAGACAAGAGGGATGTATGTATGCTAAGTAGCATACATGATGCCGAAATGCGCACTGTGAAAAACAGGAAAGGGGACACAGTAGAAAAGCCTGTCATGTGTATAGATTACAATGACTGAATGGGTGGGGTCGATTTATCTGATCAGTGTATGGTCCCGTACAGTACAGCCCGAAAGCGAATCAAGAAATTCTACCAAAAGATTTTCAGGCACTTGTTAGACATAACAATGTTCAATTCCTTCGTTATTTATCAAAAACATGGAGGAATATTCACTCACAATTTCGTATGCACGTTATCTAGAAGCTTTTCGACAAGTGTTATAAATCAACCCCTGCTGAAGCCCAGCCAGTCAGATCGTTAGTGTCACTGTCAAATGACCCTTCGGATCGATTCTCGGGAAGGCCTTCCTGGATTTCAATGCCCCCTCAAAGACGAAACCCATTGCAAGCAAGAGATATGTTGTTTGCAATGCAAATAATAAAAGAAAGGAGACACAGCACTGCTGCAAAATCTGCGATGTAGAACTGTGCCCAGCTCCTTGTTTCGGAGTGTACCACACCACTAAAATGTGAACTGAGAGGCGTCCATTGAACGTGTATTGCGAATAGTGTCCCCAATTGTGTAAACTCGTGAGTGTGCGTGTAGAGAGTGACGGCGACTGGGGGATAAAGAAATTAGAAACAAAATGGTAGTTATCTAATGCTAGGGGCTTTACGTCGCACCGATACAGATAGGTCTTATGGCGACGATGGGATGGGAAAGGCCTAGGAGTTGGAAGGAAGCGGCCATGGATTTAATTAAGGTACAGCCCCAGCATTTGCCTGGTGTGAAAATGGGAAACCACGGAAAACCATCTTCAGGGCTGCCGATAGTGGGATTCGAACCTACTAACTAAATGGTAGGACCTACATTTGAACTGTGAATTTAATTTCTTTCTTATACGGCTAAAATGCAATAAAAATGTTATTTTTCCCCAAAATGTGGAGAAGCACTACCCCTACCCCCCCCCAATGACACCGCCACTGCGTGTGGATATACAGTGAAAATCTCTTAGTGAAATTAGTGACTCGGCAGTTTCATATCCAAAACAAGAGAAGAAAATACATAAACGGTGAGTACATTTTTCTCCGATCATTTTTATATTCTGCAATAGTGTAATAATAGTACAGTATAACAATATATTATAGTGCTTGTGGGACTACAATGACAGTTTGATTCGTAAATGTTTACTGCTTATGTACAAGTTTCGGAAAGTAACTATTACAATACCCATAAGAGAAAAAACGGGAAATATGAGACATGCATTTGTTGCACTAAAAAAAACGTCGTGCTTAAAAATCATTCTTTATCGTGAATATGCGGTGCAGTATCGAAATTAATGTGTCTTATTGTCACAATATACAAGTAATGTTAGATAGATACATGTCGGATTGCATAAATCCAAGTATTTAAAAAAATAAATAATGATGAAAACGCCCCCCCACCGTAGTGCGTAAAGAGGAAGAGCTCGCTCCCCACTTAACGGGTAACGTTCCAAATTTTTGTCCGCGAAGTCGTAAAATGACACCGCCCAGCCGTAAAACCGTAAAATGCTGCAATTTCCGATAAATGTTTCGGACAAACCGTAAAAGTTGGCAGGTATGTTGATTATACCTTCCAAGTTGTCTGCTTCTGTGGTAATATTTTCCTTAAGCCTGAAATGGAAACATGGGACACAGTACAGAAATTTCTCTTCACTATCATTTTATGTTGGCACTATCTGTAACGGTCATACAGCAACTTAACTTAGAAGAGTCAGTATTAAAATATAACAATGTATTATCGTGCAAGGTAAAACCTCCTTACCCCCCCCAGCGAAAGTTAGGTTGAAGAACCGCCACGGGACACCTTGGTCGTCACATAATACTCAGCAGGCTTGCCAACATATAGATTGGTTAGGCCTGGCCAGTGAGCAAACTGTCCTGCATTTCAGTTTACGCACGTTGTCGTTCTTAGAACTGTGATTGTTTCTCTGGCAATAAACAAATTAGTTTTCTACGACTCCTTCCATACTTACAGGTTAATAATATGGCTGGAAAAGAGGACTACTAGATTCCATAAAGAAGTTATGAAGTCAGACCAAGGGGACGGAATATAACTCACTTAAAACGAGGACTATGAGGAGATAACTTCATATGATGGTACAAATGATGACAGAGGTGTGTTATAAGTAACCACCCACTCCCTCAGAAATCTTTCGAATCTAACCCGAAGCTTGCACCAATCTTCTCAATGACACCCCCTTTGCCCTTCCCAACAACAATATATTCTAAAGCGTAACATATTACACCATAACATTTGCACATTACCAGTTAGTCCTGTGATAAACCATGCTTTGTAGCTTGTTTTGCATCCAGCAGTTGCTTTCCAGTGTAGGTTTTTTTGAAGCATCCTTCTGAATCATAACCAATTCCAGTGTATATGCGTTTAATGTAGGCCTGAATTCTGTCTGATTTTTCGTATCAACACTGAAAACTCTTTCTTTGGGAGAGTTACTGTCAGGTACACTTAATACTGCAAATGTAACATTACTTAACATTTTACAGGGAAGAACAGCAGATGAATTGCACAATGCTGACAGGTGGCAAAAGTAAAACTGCCTGCCAACTCGCAAGCATTCAAATGAGGAAGATTAAGCAGTAATGCCTGAAATGATTGAACATTTTTCCTCTCCCTTTTCTCCGCAAAAAATTATTTTTCATGATAATGGCCCTTGCCCGGAATAATTTTCCCTTTGACTGAAATCGTGAGGTGAAATCTGCAATATTTACCGACAATCCGTATTAGTTGGCACCTCTGTGATGAATACGAAGTTGGGTCAACAATGGACAATGATGCAGGCAAACCTTTTGCAATGAGAAGCAAGACAAATAGCAGGGTTTCCACCAAATCAAAATATTAAAATTCTGTTTTGCAGACATAAAAACCAGTTTTTTCCCTGCCACACAACAACAAAAAATAAAATTATAACGGAAGTTTCCAGCCATGACAGTAATATTAAAATACATTTTGAAAGCTTAACATCCAAAAAATAAATGAGCAATTAATGTGCATATTAAATTTCAAAACTTGGAAGTTGAATTTAGTCTAATTAAATTCACATTAAGATTTTTTAAAATTGATTATCATTACTGCTTCAGCGAATAAATTTCGTCTATAGCCACCAACACCTGTCGAGCTTCTGCCACCACCCTCTACTTCTTTTCTTCTTATTCTTTCAGCAACAAAGTGACCTTAAAACCCTGGCCACAAATACAAATTGTCCTCTGCCTACCACAGCTACCACGACTCTGTCACATATGATCCCTGTTTCTGCTTCCATTAAAGAAGGTTCACCAGAGGTGAGATGTCTACAGAATTATCTTTCAAGAGAGCAAGTAACCAAAGCTGAGATATGGTGCATGCATACTGTCATGCAGTACCATTCTTTATGTGCCAGTGCTAGTGTACGTTTGTTCCCAGTAATGCTTCCAGACTCTGAAATCGCTTTGAAAGTTCAACTGCACAGAATGAAAATTGCATAAGTCACTTTGGCTCCCTATTTTCATAAACAAGTTCTTGAGATGTGTAGTAAGTGCACACATTTCACCGTTGGTTCTGACGAGTCACTGAATAAAGTTTCTCAGATGGGCCAAATGGATTATATAGTTCATTGTTTCAATACTGATACTAATGAGGTATGCACTTCTTATTTTCATTCCGTGTTTCTTGGCCACTCTACCTCCTAGGATTTGTTAAATGGTTTTTTGCCCAGCACTGCAAGGGCTCAATCTAAAGCTCTCTTACAAATTTCAATGGATGGTTGAAAGTTAATAAAAAGTTACTTCAGGATATCGGTAATTTATTAAATGATGATCCAGATACTCCTATTTTGGTGAACATTGGACATTGTGGCTTGTATACTGTGCACAATTCATATAAAATGGCAGTAAAAGACACCCAGTGAAATATTGCAGAGTTTCTTCGTGCTCTTCAGTTCTGGATTAGTACAACTCGTTGGCTGAATGGTCAGCGCACTGGCCATCGGTTCAGAGTGTCCCGGGTTCAATTCCCGGCCGGGTTGGGGATTTTAACCTTAATTGGTTAATTCCAGTGGCTGGGTGTGCTGTCCCCAACATCCCTGCAACTCACATACCACACATGACACTATCCTCCACCACAATAACATGAAGTTACCTACGCATGGCAGATGCCGCCCAAGCTCATCGGAGGGTTTGCTTTACAAGGGCTGCACCCGGCTCGAAAAAGCCACACAAAATTATTACATCTTGTTTTGCTACGTTCCTGCAAGATTATACACATTATTCAGGTTCGAACCTATTTCCTTTGAAATATTGTGCTATAAATGGCTTGAAAATTCGGAAGTCATTGAACGTGCTATAGATAGGCTGCCTAATGTTGACAAATATGTGGAAGAAAAAAAAGAGACAAGAAAATCCCAAACTGTAACAGCTTCAAAATACAGTAGAACCTCGATTATACGTTCCCGGAAACTACGTTTTCCCGTATTATCCGTTGAAATTAAGTGGTCCCGCGAGCATCCTAATTAAGTCAGGTTGTAAAAAGCCTGCATTATCCGTTCCTCGAAGAAACGATTTTCCGTATCAACCGTTCAGAAATTTCAGTCCCATCAATGCTAAATCCTCGATCACGCGTTTTTCAAGAAACTGTACATCACAAAAGGATGGCCACGGCATACTTGCGGATCTTGGTGTTAACGTCCAGTCATTGCACTAATTTGAGGAAGTGGGAAAGTGATCGGCGGTGAACTTGCATAAGGGACCATCTTAGCATCGCATTCGGGTGGTATTGTTTAGAGAATCAAAATCATAAAGCAGAGTGTGTCCACAATTGGAAGGAGACAGAGCGCATTTCGACAGCTCTACTTGAAGACGGAACAAGTTTCGTCAAATGTTTGTGCTTGCAAAGCGTCTACATTATGTCCAGGGTTAGATGTTTCCCCCGAGCGTATCGCCGAACAGGGCACTGTATAGCCACTGAGCTTTCAGGCAGCTCCTTCTTCAGTAACACACATTTAGTATTTTAATATTATCGTATACGATTGCATTATCGAAACCAGAACAGATGTTGCACCTTACATACATAAAGCCATGGGAGGTTTTGGGATCGCCTATTACTGTTTTGGTCCCAGTGTAAGACTAGGAATTCCACGTTATTGTGTTAAAATTTTGAAACCGCAGTCCTTTTATTTGCACACGTTACACGTAAAAACTTTGCATCATTTCGCACTCGTACCGACTAGGACAGCGAGCATGCTTTCCAGCTGAGCTCAAGGTCGCGAATAACCGCAAATTCGGAAGTTTTGACAATATTTTTTTTCTTTATCCAATTTAATGGGGATTAGTGACGGACATAATTGAATATAGTGCATTCGAAAACTTGAGAATCAATATTTATATTAGAAACAATGTTCTCTAGTTCAACATAACCTTTAAAAGTCGATGTAGGCCATAGGCCTAATCTGCGCAGTACAAGATTTCTACAAACTGACTATGAACACTATACTGGTGACCAAATTACAATGGAAGACTTAAAGAAAAAGGGATTTTGCAATCATGTTTGCGGCTTTTGTATCCAATGTGCTTTATTTTATTAGAATAGAGAATTTAAAAATTCTTGTGGTCGATTGTTTGGCTTGATGTTATTGGGTTTTGCAAACAGTTTGACCGACCAAAGTTGCTGAACTGAAAGAAGTTTACAAAGGAAACTGACGAAGTTTCCCCAGTAAAACTGAATGTAAAGTTCCGAGACTTTTAAGTCGCGTACCGGTAATTAATGTTTGAAGCCGGTCCCACGGTCGAACTTGTCTGCCTCTCACCCGGAGGACCCAGGTTCGACTCCCTGATCAGGCATTTTTACCTGGATATGAGGGCTGGTTCCAGGTTCACTCATTCTATGAGTACCTTTAATTGAGACGCTATCTAATGGCGAGATGGCTATACCGGTCTAGAGAGCCCAGAATAACGGACGATAGTATTCGTCACACTGACCCTGCGTCACCTCGTAATCTGCAGGCCTCCGGACAGAGCAGCGGTCGCTTGGTAGGCGGAAGGCCCATTGGGGCTGTAGTTTGGTTTAGGTGTGTTTGTAAGATTTTAAGTATACATATTTCTTTTTTGTGATGTTTAGCCAAATTGTTCAGGGTTCATTCAGTCCCGGATTTTCCGCTTTCCTGTGTTGTACGTTTTGTGGTTCCTCCAAAAACGGAGAATCGAGGTTCCACTGTAGTATCAACTTCGCTATCACTAAGATAGTGTCATGCACTTCCTAACAATATCCAACACTAAAACAAGAATAGGTACATTATTATTAAGAATAAAATACATAAATTATTCGCAGCCACCACGGTGCCAATTTTTGCTGAGTCACATTCTTGCCACTTGTCTTTCACAAACTATACCGAGGTATGGAGCACAGACGAACTATAATATACTAACCAATACACAGATGTAAATAAAATTACATCTACACTGAAGATTAAAAAAACCTATGCTGCACACGCCGAGCCAGGTAGCTTAACCACGTGGTGATGCATTGTGGACAATACACTTGGCAGCCAGGTTTCGAGATTATACATATATCAATATGAATGGCAGCTTGGGATTGGCTGGATCAAGACCGAATACGTACAATCACACTTCACAAACTCAAAAACTCCAAACCAACAAACAACTTTCATCTTACAATGTGATGTCACTTAATTTTAAATCTTGTTCTGTATTCATAAAATTACACTACTACTAGTTGTGCCTCAAACTTGAGAACTCCTCTAATGAAAGATAGGTTAGAAACTCAACATGGCGCAGCCCGAACGGTGTCACGACGCATTATACATTTACACGAGGTTTACCTACATCAGCACATTTAATAATTGTAATAATAATGAGCACTCGAATGAGTATTAAGTTGAAGCGAATTTCATACTTTCCTGTATTCAGCATTTTTGTCTTTTTACATTTTACGAGGTAGTGAGTATCGCACACGTCATTACATAGTAAACAAACAGAGTCACCCATTGGGTTGTGAAATTTTGTAGTGAGTATCGCACACGTCATTACATAGTAAACAAACAGAGTCACCCATTGGGTTGTGAAATTTTGTCCATATGCATATTTCGCTGTGGAAGCAATGTATTTAAGTGACTAGAAAACTGAGAACGCAATATAGGACTCGCAATTCCCCAACAACACAGAATATTCAATATTAAGCAGATCACAACATTGAAAATTCAATCGCTCAATCAAAGTCACTACTGCTTGCTATATGCTATCCATATAGCTATTCATGCTATTGGTTGCTTCACATTCGAGATCACACTTGGTTTTTTTTAAATGTTTATTCAGCTTTCTTTACAATTTATTCCTGGCATAAAAGAAAGGGGTAGAAATTTACAAAGAGGGCCGCAAGGATTATTATATGACATGTTACTTTAAAATGCTGCTATTCTCACCTAAAAATGATTGTGGAAGAGAGATGTGTTCAGTACGCTTGCCAGGGACCAACCCGCCCGCCCCTAGAAGTACATTTACTTTCATAACCAAAAAAACTGTTTTAGATGCCATAGTCCATTGCTTAAGCGGTAATATAACTGACTGGTTGTCGTACGGAAGAGGACGTCAATGACACCTAGGATGAGGCCGATATTTTGGTACCAACCTTTGCAGAAGAAAAAAATGATTACGTGTTCAGCGAAGTTTAAAAGTGCCATGGCGTCGGACGGTAGCTTGACACTTTATCAACTCCTCCTTTAATCTCTAGGCTTACGGCGAGAAATAAAGGTCACTTATTAGCTTTAACATACTTTTGAACATCCAGGCAATCTCGGGGCTACACTCCCTTCAAGAGACCATTTTCTATCGCCGCGGCGCATACTGTCCATGATATACTAACAATTTGCAATTTGTTGGTTATTTTGATCCACCTTTTCAATACAAATTTGTTGGTTATTTTGATCCACCTTTTCAATACAAATAACCAACAAATTGTTAGTATATCATAGCATAGTTCAATACGGGTCTAATAATGAGATTAGTTACATGCATACTGTCCACACAGCAAGAAAAAAAAGTATAGCCATATGAAACCAACAGCTAACAGTTGGCGGCATTGTCGTTCCTCTCGGCGCTACTAGTAGTACAGTGAACTCGCGTGCGCCACCCAGTGGTGAAAACAACGATAAGATAAGTGGTAACTCGCGTTACTAATCCATGCAGCCCTCTTTGTTAAGTTCTGCCAAGACATGCCATAGATTAATGTTCCTGAAAAACGTGCTTCTATTAATGGATAAATACGGTATGTCCATTTTATCTAGCAGAAGAACGAATTTCCAGATTTTTTTGGATTCCTTGGTTTTCCCATAATTTATCGAATTCCCTGACATTTCCCAGTCTCCCATATGGGTGGACACCCTGAATAGTACAGAACTTGTTCCACAAATTCAAATTCACAGGTGGAGGTAACTCAGAATGCGTTACATAATTGCATATATTGGGCATGTGAATGAATCATATCCATGAAATCGCATTATAATTTTTGTCCTAAATGGAAAATAACTGCTTTTAAGCAAATCAAGAGTAAAATTAGTGGTAAGTTAATAAATATGATCATTACTAGAAAAATATACACATACATACTTTGCTACATTATGATTATGAATTCTACTACGTCACAGCGCTTCTTTATGTACGGTAATTCGTTTAACACGTTCGCTGCCGAAGACAACACATATGCGTCATGACTCCATTTTCACTCGGTGCCGATGACGACACGTGCATCACACTCCACGCCAAATATTAAAGCTCGTATTTCCGCCAATATGAATGTAAGACCTGCTATCTGAGCATTGTTAAGGTGTTATTAAACATATGCGCCATCCGGGCATCACATCGATTGTTAGTTACAATCTCTGTAGCCATTACAAGTCGGCATACATCTCTGCGATGTCAAGAGAGAACAGTGAAGTTTCAGAACCTTCTCACGGGAAGAAACCCCCTTGATGGGATAAACAGGCGATTTGCAATTAATAATGATAGCCTGGAAGCTCTCCTGAATGCTAGTGACAGCATTGATAGTGACGACAGTGTGAAAAGTGATTGTAGTCAGCTGAGTGAGAATTTTAATCACGGATGAGTGTGTTGAGTGTCTACTCCCAATTCTCACATTACAGAAGATGAAGACGTAATATCTCACCTCCAAATAACATGACCAATATTTCAGGGCCCATTTCTTGGAGTTCAGATTCATCCTCAATGAAACAAATTTATTGGTCAGCCAAGAATGGTTCCACTGCTAAGTGATGCGAAACCTATTGATTATTTCCGCTTGCTTGCAGATGACAAGTTGCTGAATAACATTGTCACTGAATGTAACGTATTTGCAGAAGAGTTATTTCTGCGAGGAAATGTCACTGAAAAGTCAAGGATTACGGACTGGTACGATGTCACCGTGGACGCGTTCCGTGTATTTTTTTTAGGACTTATGTTTCACATAGGTGTTGTGCAAGTGTCTCGTATTAGGGATTACTGGAAAACGCACAGGTTATTCAACATTCCATGTTTTAGGAACTACTTGAATAGAAATAAATTTCTACTTCTACTGAAGTGCCTCCATTTTGCAAGAAACCCAGCTGAAGGAGATCCAAAACCAAAAGATCGTTTGTATAAAATACAACCAATGATCAAGTACTCCAATGATAAAATGAAAGAGGTTTATGAACCTGGTAGGGAGCTGTGTATTGACGAATCCACAATGTTGCGGCGTGGTAGGCTGAGGTTTCGTCAATACATAAAAAATACGACAAATACAGCATCAAGGTCTATATGCTCACGCAGCCGGCTGTAACGGTTATAAATTTTACCGTCTACAACGGGATAACAGACGACTTAGGTGGGAAAGGCCATGTTGCAAATTTAGTGCTCCATCTTATGCAAGGCCGGCTAAATTTAGGACATGCACTGTATATGGACAATTTCTATAAAACCTATTCTTTATCTGCTACTATTCTCAGTAATGGGACACATTCGACTGGTACGCTCAGAGGTGGCAGGAAGGAAACACCAGCCAGCGTAGTTGAGAGCAAACAAAGTTGGCGAAGTTGTCTGCTCGTGCTAACGACAAAGCCGAGGGAAAATGGCGGGATAATCACAAGAATACCGAATATGAGCTTGACGTGGTGGAGGTCAGCAATAAGAGAGGGGCCAAAAAACTGAAGCCTAAAGCAATAATGGAGTAAAGAAGATATCATTCTACAACTTTCGATTGGTGATAATTGAGGAGTTATTGCCAGCTGACTACAGGCCACCGTTTCGTAGGCTCCCAAAATCTCTCACACCACCTAGAGGGACTCATTTTGCCAGTAAATGTGCGGCCAAGGAGAATGGATGTAGACTGCAGAAACGGTGCAGTGTTACAAAGAAGGGCGGCGCAGGGACAGTACGCTCTACTGCAGCGAGTGTCCAGGACCGTCAGGCTTCTGCCTTGAGAAATGTTTCGAGGAATTCCACAAGAGACAGAAATAACGAACCTCAAACAATGGCATGTCTCCCTGTGTTTGTTGTAGCACACTGTATTGACTAGTTACATTGTTCATACAGCAATAAGATTCTACTGCACTTTTGTATGAAATGTTCATAAACTTAATTTTCTGTTGTAAAGAACAAATACGTATTACGGTACCACGGGAATGTTTGCCGATATCCGAGCGGACGCGAATGTATTAACACTTTTGTGTGTGAAGTCTTCTCTCACAACTTCTTCGCTTTGCTTGACGTTACTTGTGATCATAACTCATTATTTAATATAATTATTGGGGCAAAAGACTACTACAATTTTTCAGCGCACACATCTAAGCACGACGGCACTGTCATTTGTTTGCCTCTCGCTGACTTCTCGCGATGGTCGTGATCGTGCGGTGGACAGAGATGCGAACTGTTGATCTTAAGAACTAGTCATACATTGTTAGGTGCATTGGTGCTACTTTTGAATTTACGAATCTTGAACGGTGATAGCAGCTAGTAAGAAACCCACTGTTCTGGACTGGTTAGGTCCAGTTAGTGACAAAGCCATTGGACTACGATCAAGCAAAGGGCGTCTGGAGGCGCAAGCCTCCCAGGTTTGGGCCGCGAAGCGGCTGTTAGGCCGCTTGCATTTCGTATGGTGATAGCAGCTAGTGACAAAGCGATTGCATTTAGTTGTGTTTTAATTGTGCGCGGGTCGGTAACGGAATTAATTTTACTTGATTGCTGGGAGTGATATCATATCTGATTGTCTCTCAGCCAATGCTGTGTGATTAAGCGATGAACAACGGTGCAGTATAACTGATTAAATAAAGTCATGTAAAATGTAATGTTTCAATGCAACGTACCCCAGAAGTAGTCTTCAGCCATTATAATTAGTTTTTTAATTTGAGAAAAAAATGTATATTTACGTCAAATAATTGATTAAATAAAGTAATGAAATTCGTGATACGACCATGTGTTCTCAACTTATAAAGCGTTAGAACTTTGTTGCTAACAGACAACCGGCAAGCTTCCTCGATCAGTGGCAGTTTTTGAATCAGGTATGAAAATTAGGTTTCTGAATTTTCGTAAATTTTATAGATTTTACTTGAAAACTTTTGTGTTAGCACCGGTGTACATTATTTTAACATTTATTGGTGTATTTAAAGTGAGATCCTAGTCGGCCGATTCTTCCATATTTTCTAACATCGTGATAATAAGAACTTTATGGTATATTTATCTCGTATAATTTTGTGTGATGAATAATCGGTGAGTTGAATGTTCGATTTTTGTTGGCCAATTTCATTTGTATCGTGTATCATCGCGATGACATTAAAAACATTTCTCCCCTGTTCTTAAAAACTCCTGTGTCGTGCAATCAGCTGTTGTTACGGCGGCAACATCGCTTCGTGCATCATTGCAGTGTGACAAACATTGTGCGCAGCTGTCTCGTGCAACCTTGCGCCAGCCCGTGAGCCACCATATTTCTAATGTTACAAGTGGAAATAGTGCAATCTTACTTGGAGAGCGTCTCAGAGAGATATGTTCATTGCTATGTCCAGAAGCACATTTACTTTTTAATTTAATTAAGATTATTACACACCATTTTCACTTCTGAAGTAGCTACTTCTTTTCCTATTGGCCAATGTACAATGGCACCTGATCTCCTTCCCTTGAAGAATGTTGCATCATAATCCATTACCAACCGCAGCAAAATATAAGCGCCAGATCCTATCCTAATAGCCCAGACCAATCGTGTTTCCTCACGAAACCACGGGCCTAGGGCCACTTTGCGACCTCTAACTGTCCAGACCAATGGTCTTGTCCACGGCAAGAATCCTAAGCGACCAGACCAATCGTCTTATCCAGATGCTATCCGTCCGCACGGCAAGAACGGGGAACAATCGAAGCATAGTTCTTAAGTACAGAGGTTGGCAGCACTGAACACTGCTACAGAAAATCCTTTCTGACAAGACTGCGAGCGAGTAAACAAACTGCATTACATAAAATCAGCTTCATGGTCCGTATCGCACTTTAACAGATTCATAACTACTTTATTTTCCACCTTGTCAATACATTAATTACTTCAGGCAAATTATTGGTTAAAAGTGGTCCATGTTTCATATATTATTAACATCTTGACAAAGTATCAATGCTTGAGAGGAAGTGAATCTAAACAAAGGACAGTCACTATGCGTCTGTGTAAATAGTGGCTCACAGGCTGAACTAATGATGCCCTGGACCTCAGGAAGGGAACAAAAGACTGTACAATTAAGCAGAATGCCATAGAAAAGAGTAGTGTCTACAGCAAAGTAGTCGCCGTAGATACGTATCCATATTTCTCTAATAATTTACCGCTAACTTTAATATTGATTCGTGTGAAAACAATTATTATCCCCCCATTTAGGACAAAGATTACAATGAAATTTCATGGATACGATTCGTTCACATAACTGCATATATGTTCCAAACACATGCCCAATTAAAGGAAACAACAGTCACCCAAGCTTCATATGAAAGCTGAATATCACCAAGACTTAACATTGCATCCATTAGACACAGTCCTAAGATCGTACAAACAACCGATGATTAGGGACTCTGTATTGATCCGGATATGTTGAACAATATTTACACTAACAAGGAAATCATCGCACAGCAGGCACAACATGAAGCTGGCCGATATAATGGAGATATATATGCAGATTTAGTTTTATTGCTGAAAGTAAGACTTTTGAAAATATTGTGTATGTTCATTAAGTAGTACTTCCCTACGTGTTTCGCCTGTAATACAGCAGACTTCTTTAAGCAAATTGCTAGCTATTTAATGAGTACTCTGCTCCATGTTTCAGTTAAAGTCCTAAAAACCCAGCCTACGTTTCCAGTCCAGGGTGAAGAACATTCACAAATTTGTTTAGGCCCTATCTTAAGATGTTAAAAAAGAAAAAAGTCTCCGCAGAACAATTAAAAACTGACTAACCTATGTGAACTATTAAATATTCTATCTCAGGACAATCTTGTTCAACAAGAAAACAAAGTTTCATACCTGCTTTATAACAAGTGTCTGATCTCCCTGGTAAGCTATAGGTCTATTGGGATCAGTGTTGTCATTTTCTGGATCCCATGAGCCTGTAGATGCGTCTCCTGCTGATAAAGTCAAACCTAAAAAGAAATAATACACAACTAGTTATTTGGCATCAACCTACGTGATAAAGCACGCTTTCAACCAAAATCAAAACATTCGAAGCCATATCTTCAGAATCTGAATAAGTTGGGACGAAAATAGTTCACAAATTCCAATAATACTCAAATGAGTACAGTCAGTATTTTATTAAGAAGAAACAAATTATGCAGCAAGAAATTAATCATTTAAAATCCACCGGTCCATTTCTAGCCCAAATGAATAACTCCACGCCGCCACAAGGCCGCTGCATAAAATGGAGGGACCAAGCCCGTTTCGTAAATTTTAGTATTATTAATAAAATAATGTATTTAACAAAGAATTATTCGATAACAGTAACTAGTATTATACAAAGAATGAAGAAATAGCGCACAATTTATCCTAAGACGCTGAAAACCATAAAATGGCAACGCACGTAATCGTACCAGCGTCATGTAAAATGTGATATTTCAATGCAACGTACCCCAGAAGTATTCTTCAGCCATTATAATTGGTTTTCGTATTTCTTGAGAAAAAATATATATTTATGCCAAATAATTGATTAAATAAAGTAATGAAATTCGTGATACGACCACGTGTTCTCAACTTATAAAGCGTTAGAACTTCGTCGCTAACAGAAAACCGGCAAGCTTCCTGGATCAGTGGCAGTGTGCGAAGAAATGGCGCGCTTGCTCGTAAGTCGCGATACTAACAGTCACGTGACAAGATATGGTACTACGCACAGATTGTGTTATTTGTTCATTGGTTACAGCTGTTGAGTATTCTGAATTTTGATTGGCTTGTGGTTCGTGGTAACGTAGCAACGACAGTGATGCATAGTGGAGAATTGAAAATTTCTTATGATATTGCGTGTGATGATTAGAATTCTTCTATAATTTAGTTCTAGTAAAACTCAGCAGTTACTTTGCTTCGCGAAAACGATCCCACAAAACTTTAAATTTGGTTATAGTGAATAAAGAGAAGAAGGTAGGATGGAGTGTAGCAAGAATATAGTCATTGTAGTTATATTTATTCTCATATTTCGTTTTCCGGTAGTGTACCTTAAGGAGAATTCTGGTAGAACAGAAAATGCCTCTATTTCTTCAAGACACAGTGAAAAATTATCTGAGTTTAAAGCAACAAATGAATGGCAAACTGTTAAAAAAGGTATGATTCCTTCATTTCTCCACTAAGTTGTAAATTGTAGGTTAGTCATTACTGTTGATTAAATTGCATTTCTTTGATTATAGGTCAACCTATACCTAAAGGTTTGCATGTCAGAGTAAATCTCCAAACTGGTGAAACAGAAGCAAAACTTTTAAGTGAATCAAAAGAAAAGCGAACAGATGTTGCCACTTTACCTGATGCTAAGGAAACTGATCGTGATTCATATGAAGCTCCTCCAGCAGAGAAAGTGAAAGAGTCTCTGCTAAATTTGGTTAATACTGAGGAATATTCTGTCACAGATGAGGTAAAATTGTACTTTGATATTGTGTGTTCAAAAATAATTTTACATCACTTAAAGGTTTAATTGAAGATTTATTAAACACACTGTGTACAAATAACTGATAAATAAAGTTACTGCCAGCTGCATAATTCGTCAGAGAATTACTCCTTGCTAGGCAGAGCAATGTTCACATTGCTGTCCACAGAGAGTGCAGAAGCAATGAGATGATGCCTAGTAAAATCAACTTTTGGCCACAGATCCTGTGTTAGGTAGAAGTGCTGATCAATGCTTTCAACTTTCTTGTCCCTTTCTCTGATGTGAGATTCATATGCTTCTGTATTTTCTAGGCCATTGATCTGTACTCGCTCTCTGGTAAAGAAGTCGGTGTCAGCTTTAACTGCCTCCAGTTTCCAAGTTTGCAGGCATTATTAAAGGTTAAATAAAGTACCATTACCTCTCTGCAATATTTCATTCTAAGTTGAATTCTGAAATGATATAAGAATGTTGCACTTATCACTTCTGAAACATTGGAAATCGTAATATGTCTGTGACATTTTTTGTTCGCTTATCTTGCATGCGCTGCCAGCCTGCAGCATAGGAGTTTGAATAGTCAGAAAATTGAATTAGAAAGAAATGTTATATAATTGGAAATTAAAACAGTAATACATCAAAGAAAAGTGTAGAGAAACGAGGAGGAGGCCTGCATTAACTTATAATACACATCAAATTGTGCATAGTGTGTATGGATACAAAGTCAACCTTAGTGATTCTGTCCTCAGTTTGCACCTATAATCAGTGCAGAGTTCATGAAAACAGTTTTACACAATTTAAAATGAAACCCGTGGACAGAAACCTAGTCATTAAGTTTCTTGGTTCATAAACTCCTTGTGTCCACTCTAGGTTAGTCATGGCATCACTCAGATAGAAATACTACAAGATCTTGTAATGGAAGCCGTGAGCCGCAGCCCTCGTGAAATGTGCTGCATTGCAAAGTTAGGCTCCTTCCATTTGCTTGAATTAAGGGAAGGTGTTACGTAGAAGTGCTGATCATTGCTTGCAACTTTTGCTCCAGTTCTTGTAGGAGGTCCTTATCAGGGTTGTCAGATACCTGAAATCAAAATACGAGCCAGTTGTGCGATCAAGGAAATCTTCTCTTATGATCTAAACAAGACCTATCTCTGCCCAATCATTTTATAGGAATGCCTACAGTAATTAAATTGCCAAACAAAACAAATCATCACCAAGCTCGATAGCTGCAGCCACTTAAGTCGGCCAGTATCCAGTATTCGGGAGATAGTGGGTTCAAACCCCACTGTTGGCAGCCCTGAAGATGGTTTTGTGTGGTTTCCCATTTTCACACCAGGCAAATGCTGGGGTTGTACCTTAATTAAGACCACGGCCGCTTGCTTCCCACTCCTAGCCCCTTCCTATCCCATCGTCGCCATAAGGCCTATCTGTGTCGGTGCGACGTAAAGCAACTTGTAAAAAGAAAAACCACATCATCAACAGAACTGCAGTGGCATTGTCAGACAACAACATGAAGTACCAACTCTAGCTTTATTTTTTGTTCTTTTTCCAGGACATTAAACGTGTCAGGGAGAAGTTTCAATCATATGAGGAACTCAAAGACAAGTTCAAGGAATTGAATCTGACTGTAAAAACAGATCTTGAAGTTATGAATGAACTTTTGACAAGATTTAAAGCTAAACAAGCTGTTCGTGAAGAATCTACTGATGATGATGTGTTAGCAATTCTGACAGACTTGGAATACCTCGTACACCAGTTTGATAATGCTCGTGAATTTATAAGACTTGGTGGGTAAGTTCAGCAATTGAGGGTTTTGTTTTCTGCATAATTAATTGACTCTTTACTTTCTTACTTGATGGATTTTTTTGCTTAGGAAATAATGTTTGAATTTTTAGGTTTACTGATGTGATCCTACCAATTCTGAATGCCACTCGATTTGAACTGCGCTCGGGTGCTGCTCATCTCATAGGATCTGCAGTTCAAAGCAACCCAAAAGCACAGATAGCTGCCCTTGAAAGCGGCAGTATAGGACTATTGTTAAGAGCAGTTGCATTCGACGTCAACCCTACGGTCCGAGCTCGATCCTTGTTTGCCTTGTCCTGTATTGTTCGGAACTTCCCTGCCGCACAAGACAAGCTGGTGAAGGAGGGTGGCCTTACTGTCTTAGCCCAGCTCTTTGAGAGCGACGGACAAGAAGAACAAAAATTACAAGTGAGTTTCAAAGCTAAGTTACCTGTATGGGGAGCAGTAACAATGTGATATTTATTCTATTTGTTAATATCCTTGAATCTGTTGCCTTAAACACTTTCAACCCTGAGAGTGAACTGGGTCTTTTTCCTGTATTTTAACACATTATTATGCAACAGCAGATCTGATTTTTGTATCATGTAAAGGTGTCAGCCATCCAAAATTAAGACTTCCAGCAAGTACATATCTAAGGCACAGGCCTTCTGGGCCCAACTTCTGCGTTCCGGTAGTATTTCGAAGGTGCTCAGATACATCAGCTTTATGTTGGTAGATTTATTGGCACGTAAAAGAAATCCTGTAGGGCAAAATTTTGGCACCTCCGAAAACCGAAAAGTAGTTAGTGGGATGTTAAAACATTATTATTATTACATATCTAAAGTAATTTAATTACACTAGTCTTACAAGAACAGAAACATTCAAGTTATACCAAAAAGCTTGCTCAAACAATAAAAATGAATCACAGGTAAACACAGTGACAATTGAAATACAAAATGTACTGTACCAGGAAGGCATAGGCCCTGGCACATACAAGTTATAAATTTTATTCATGAGCGTACAGTTAAGTTCCTATCATGAACAGCTGGGTGAGAGAAGGTTCTCGTTCTCACTGCGCTGCGTGAGGGAGAGCGCAAGTCGAGCAAGGTCAAGTGACGTCACCACTGCCTGTAGCCTCCCTCCCCTTCAGAATTCTCTCGAAAATTATTTTATGAATTTTTTAACGCCTGGATCAATTAACATGAGACCAACGCTGAATTGTAGTCAATATTCTGGAAGTGAAACCCTGAAAATTGAGATCAATCCATCCAGTGGTTTCCAAGATATAATAAGTTAAAGTTTGGAAAGAATTATCACCCCCTTCATCACCTGATTCCGAGCGCTGCTCGCAGACCGGTATAAATAGGGTCAGTGAACCAAGGTTATAGCCAGTGTGATGTAAGTGTGTGTTCTGCAATTATGCTCTGTCGCGATCCGCGAGGACAACGTAATCACACACGAGTACTTTGAAATAGTACGAAGACGTCGCTAGTAAAGTTTCTTTGCAGGTTATAAACTTCATTTTCCTTGTCCGTATTGAAGATCTACTTGTGATACAATTCCTTTAGTTTTGCCAATTGCCACCTTTTCAATACAAAAAAAATATATTACAAACTTACATATTTATTATGATGTTTACATGGTACATGTTTCACTCCTTTTCGTGAGCATCATCAGCCAAACTATCATTAATCTAAGTTTGTGTAAGATCATAAAACAATTCTTTTGGTTCAAGATTACTCCTATAAAACTAATTGACAATCTTATAACATTTTAAAAGTCACACAACAATAAAATTATGTCTTAAGTTAACACTTTTTGTCTAAAATCTTCTTCAGTCCAAATATTTTATCGCCGAAACTCATCCGGTGAACATCTTTTAAAATTGTTTAAAAATAAGAATTTAAAAAAAAAAAATTGAAATCTGGCTAGTTGTGTTGATTCCCATTGCTTAACTTGTATAATTGTCATTAAAACTTATTTTTAAACAATTTTAAAAGATGTTCACCGGATGAGTTTCGACGATAAAATGTTTGGACTGAAGAAGATTTTAGACAAAAAGTGTTAACTTAAGACATAATTTTATTGTTGTGTGACTTTTAAAATGTTATAAGATTGTCAATTAGTTTTATAGGAGTAATCTTGAACCAAAAAAATTGTTTTATGATCTTACACAAACTTAGATTAATGATAGTTTGGCTGATGATGCTCACGAAAAGGAGCGAAACATGTACCATGTAAACATCATAATAAATATGTAAGTTTGTAATATATTTTTATTGTATTGAAAAGGTGGCAATTGGCAAAACTAAAGGAATTGTATCACAAGTAAAGTTTCTGCCGTGCCGCGACTAAGGAAATATTCTAACGTTTCTCCAACTAAATTGTTGTTAGATAATACTCAGAAGTGTGTTAACTGAGTGAAGCTATAATAGAAAGTGTGAATTTAAGTGTCAAGTATTTCATTTATCAATGTACAACATTGTGAACTTTACCATTTTCACGTAATTTTGAACTGTATCTTTGAACTGTGACAATACTCCAAGTCATTGCGTGTGATGAACTAACATTCTAATATGAAACCACTTCAATCATTCTGAGACGTATTTCTCCTACAATAATACAGTTGTAAACTGTATGAGACATTATTTCACTAGACATTCGTCCAATAACAAGGCTAGAATTGACTATTTTTTATGTAAATTTCTCGATTTTTCGATCGCTCCTACGAGAAACTCAGTGAACATTAAGAACTTTTTATGACGATATTAAGTAGTACAGACTCATGTGTTGTAAATCCAGCCATAAAATCGCCTTAATCTGCAAACAGTATTATTTCAGAGACTGTTGTAGAGACTGTCGTTAATAACATTTTTCAAGTGCTTATGGACTGTGATTATTATTTTACGGTCGAACCTCAGACATAATTAGCGTCAATTATGAACTGTGTCAGTGTTAAATCTTAATTCCATAAACTGTGTGTATATAAAAACTGTGTTTTCCGTAGTGAAAACGATTGTAAGTCCTTACTCCGCTAACCTCATTTACAAACCATACGGTAGCATGGACTGTGAATTTTAAGTCACACATTCAACACCGTAAAATTAATATGAGGATAGAACTGTGCATTACAACCTGTGTCGGTGTATTATATCAATTCTGGCGATATTTGAGAGCTCTATAGTGCCAATTGAACTTTCCGTGTTTCGACATTACCTCAAAGAACAACGGAAATCTTGGCAAAGTGCTGTGAGATTTTGCTGCATCGAACATCGTTTCCAATGTGGGATTTACGTGGTTTCTTCAGCTATGGTACCCATCGAGGGACGTCGACAAGGGAGATTAACGTGGTATCTTCACTGAACGCCACCGGTGCTGAGTTCGAGCCCTGGCTGCACGCTGCGGAATATTCCAGGCACCAAGCCGCAGTACAACACGACACCAACACTTGTAAGCAGATTCCAGGTGATCTTCCCATATTCTGAGTGAGTAATCCTACTGACTAACTTTTAACAAAGCACTCAGATAATTACAGTGCTCGAACAAGTGCTTCGTGTGAATTTCCGCTTGTAATTTATAATCGTTCAAGAGAGGTTCATATCTTGCTTTTGAATTGTAAATTCCTTTTTAAAATCATTCATAAATTGAATTAATTTCACATAGATAAACTTTAGGATTTACAAATGCACTACTTTACGTTATTTTCCACGTAAACGAACTGTAGAGATATACAGCAAGTGATCAAACATTTTTATTTAATCTATCAACTTTTTCATGACGGTATTCGAAAGACTGTAGGTCAGCACCATAAGTGATAGACTTGATGAACTTCAAGGTGCAAAGTGATATTTCTGTATTTGAATTCATATTAGATGAACTGTAGGGTGTATATGGTCTATAAAAGAGCGATACTTATTTTGGACATTCTTGAACAGGCGTTTCAGAAGATAATAGCATCGATCTTCTATTTTGCACTTTTTGGAAAACATTGGCTGGAAATTTGAATTTGAAATTCCAATCGCAGGGTGATTTTTCTGTGAATATCTTTAATAAATTCTATCAAAAATATTTACCATCTATTATTCGCCCTGCGATACTATCCATCTCTGTACCTGCTCCAATAAGAAACCGAACACTACCTGAGATCCTTCCCATACTCTGGCCCCACAGTCATTTCCTCATACAGTACCGTATTTACACTTAAGAAAATGGAAATTGCAACACCATGAAGGCATTGGTCGTTTGTGTTGATTTTTAAGATATGGAACGATGCCATGTAGGTATGTATACGATCAAAGTTTCAGACCCATTGGATTTTTGCTACAGGTCTCCCCACGTGATTGGTCGCAGAGGAATCAACTCCAGTATACGGACTCAGGTGTAGCATAGTTGACTTGCAGTCTGTGCAGTGAAGTGTTCCCCGTCAAACATGCCTCGACGACAGAAAAGAGCACGCTATCAACAACTGTCGCCATTTGAGAGGGCTCAGATAATTGGGCTGTGTGAGGCTGGATTATCGCTAAGGACTGTCGCTGCACGTGTTGGCCGACAGGCATCTACGGTACGTGTATGGCAGCAGTGGTCAAAGGAAGGTACCCACACTTGTAGACCTGGCACAGGCCCAGCGCGACAGACAACTGTGAGAGAGGATTGCCGCATCATTCGGATGGCCCGGATGGAACCCCATGTAACAGCAGCGCAAATTCGAGCAGCTGTGGCACCCCACGTTACACAACAAACAGTTGGTAATCGCCAGCGTGCAGCTGGCTTACAAGCCCGTGTTCCTGCAGAAGGTGTTCCATTGACCCCACAACAGTGACGTGTAAGGCTGACCTGATGTCGAGAAAGATCGACGTGGGTCGACGAATGGCATAGGGTCGTCTTTAGTGATGAATCGCGCTTCTATCTTGCCCACAGTCATCGCCGGAATCGTGTGCGCCGACATACCAGGGAGAGGGCCCGCCCAGATCTTATTGTCGAGAGGCACAGAGGGCCAACACCAAGCATTATGGTCTGGGGAGCTATTGGCTTTAATGTGAAATCACAATTAGTGCTTGTTGAGGGCACTATGACTGCTCGACAGTACGTTGATAGGGTAATCAATCCAGTGGGTGTCCCTATGATGGCGAACATTGCTAATGGGATGTTTCAGCAGGACAATGCCCGGGTTCACACTGCACGCATCTCCAGAGAAGCTCTTCACGACATCACAACCTTAGAATGGCCCGCCAGATCCCCGGACCTCAGTCCTATTGAGCACGTGTGGGACATGATGGGTCGACAACTGGCCAACCGTCCTCAGCCACCCACAACTCTGGAAAAACTGACCCGTGCAGTGCAGCAAGCATGGGCCACAATTCCTCAGGAAGCGATTCAGGGCCTTATTGACTCCATGCCTCGACGAATTCATCAATGTATTGCAGCTCGTGGTGGGCCCATCCTGTATTGATTGTTGACCAAACTTGCGGTCAGAGGGACCTGAAAGTGTAATCATGGAATCACAACCGAACACTTGTCCTGCATGTTCAACTCCTGGGTGTTGCAATTTCCATTTTCTTCAGTGTAGGAATAGTGAAAACACTGGGCTATACACTTCTTGTCTGTGTCTGAGCAAACCTTGCAATAACATGTAGCATTTGCTTTATTTTCTGTTGGAGGAACATTTTCTAGAAAATGGGTACCTCAAACTGGTCACCCTCATATATTCCACAAGTGACATACAGTATCTCTTTATATGGAATGAAACAAACATAAGAACATTTTCCACCACTTCATTGTTTTCTGTACAAATGGGTAGTAACTGTTTAGGTGACCTGCGACTACGATACGCTATTAGTTGAAAGGTAAAACCATCCCAGTTGCTCTTCCACTTCCCAGCAAAGATCATTTTGTCATTCAGTTTCTTTGTTTTGAACGTTGGTGGTAAACCCTTCATTTTTCTCATAACATTTCCCCCTGTGGGTAGAATAACACACACGGTATCCCCTGCCTGTTGTAAGAGGGGCTTCGGGCTCTCCACTTAGGAGCGTGGGTTGGCGACCACGGGGCCCTTAGCTGAGTCCTGACATTGCTTCCACTTACTTGTGCCAGGCTCCTCACTTTGATCTATCAGACCTTCCTTGGTCAACTCTTGTTCTTTTCCGACATCGACAGTATTAGCCCTTCATGGCCCCTGTGTTTCTTTGGCAGGTACCTTCATTTTTTGAAGTGTCAGATCCCTTCCTTTTTTTCTTCTCTCTAATTAATGTTATATAGAGGATGGTTGGCCAGTTGTACTTCCTCTTAAAACAATCACCACCACCAAATTTTTCTTATGCCACAACATATTCAGTAGGGAGGAACTATTTTAATACCTGTCCATATAGATGCGGTGGCCCTTATTCTACGATAGGATGATCACACGTCCCTTATTTTATGGGATTGTCCCTTATTTCTCCAAAGGGTCCTGTTGTTCCAGAAAAAAATATACAGGATGCATATTATCCTGTTTTTGTGAACCATCCCATGTATTTGAAAATATTATGTTTAAACTTCATTTACCACAAACCTCTAATGTAAAGTGTTTGATTGGCAACCCAGTGAAACAGACATATATAAAATGTAAAAATGGCAACTTATAATCCTGTTTAGTGAACATTGTTTGGACATGAATATGTCTTATGGCTGGGATTCATCCGAAAATTCGTGTAACCAACACCTAGATATAAGGCCTCACAGCCATTCCAGAAATGTACTGTGATGTCAGCACCAGGGGGTTTAGCCATGTGACGGTGTTTTAATTTGTTTCATGCTGCCAATTGTTAATACCGTTGTGTACAATGGTACTAAAGTTTTGTGTACCCAACTGTAAGCAGAATTATGATAGTGATAACAAAGTGCATGTACAGTATTAAATTTCAGAAATAGGAGGTTATGCAGCAATGGTTATTACGTGCAATTTCAAGACAAAACTACAGAGTTATTAAACGTATTATTCGCATTAAATCACATGCAGCAGCTGTTTGATATGTAAATGCATGAAGTTGGCTCACAGTGGTATATTATTTTATAAGTATGCCATAGACATTTCAAAGTCGGTGATATTTTCTGGGAAGGAACTCTTTAAGAGCTCCTCTTCCAAGACCTTGACTGTTAGAAATTGCTGTGCCCTGTATCTCTCCCAACGGTCTGTCACATTCAAGCAGGTCAAGAGAAGAGAAGTGTCAGCAGTCATGCCTCAGACAGAAGTTCAGTCCACAATCTTACACAGCTGAAAAGTAAAATGAACATGTTGATGTTGGTGTACTATGTTGAAAGAAACTCGAGCAGTTTTTCTGTACACCAGTGTACATCAGTGTCCCACTCCAGTTGCCCGGGTGTGTTTAACAAGCCTCCTCCACTCCTTTCTGTCCTTCCACTTTTACTGTTCCATTATTTTCGCTACATCTAATCCAGCTTCTCTAATGTCCTTCCAGATCTGATCCATCCACATTCTTCTCAGTCTTCCAACTGGTCTCTTTCCCTTAAGTTCTCTTTCCAATTCCCTTCTTGCTACCCGTTCCTTTCCCATTCTTTTTACATGTCTGAACCATCTCAGTCTTGCTTTCAGTATCTTCTGTACTAATGGTTCCATATTTAGCTCTTCTGTGATTTTAATATTTTGAATTGTATCTCGTCTTGTCTTTTTAACCGATGTTCTTAAAAATTTCAGTTCTACTGCTTCGATCTACAGTAACTATCTTGTCTCTTGTTAGTTACCAGTGTTTCTAGCCCGTATGTTACAATTGGTAGGAAATACTGTTTATACAATGTTAACTTTGTTCTCTTGTTAGTCTGTTATTAATTTCAGAGTTGATTTCATTACTTCCATTAATAATGGAAACTGTTTTATATTCTCTAACTGTTCTCTGTCTATGATCACTTGGCTTCTCTTTTTCTCTTTTCCACAGTACATGACTACAGTGTGTTTTTACCGTTCCGAACTCCTTAAGATTTTCATTCCAAACACCCAGTCTCCTTTGTACTTTCTTTTCTCCCTTTCCCCAAATCACCACATCATCTGCAAATGCCAAAGAATTCACTTCATCACTAGTGATCTCTGTTTTACACGTTTCATGATTTCATCCATCAACATAATAAACAAGAATGGCGACAGTGCACTTCCTTGCTTGAAACTTTTTTTTTTTATGTTTCAGACTCGCCACTCCTTACTCGTACACTGCTTTTACTCTCATGATACAACATGGTACATTCCTTTTCAGTAAGCATTCCCATTTGTTTTCTCTTAACTGAATCATAAGCTTTTTCCAAATCTAAAAATACGAATATGATTTCCTTGTTCCTTTCCAGATGTTTTTCCATTATCGTTCGCACTGTACATATCAAGTCTATTGTTGATCTATTCGGTCTAAAGCCATATTGTTCTTCCTCTAACTGTGTTTCTATTGTATCCCTCAGTCTTTTGTCTATGACTTTCTCCATTATTTTTAGCCCATGTGATAACAGGGTTATACCTCTATAATTTTCACATTTCTCCCTATTTCCTTTTTTTTTTTTTTTTTGAACTTGTGGTACAATGCTTCCTTATTGCCAATCTTCAGGTATCCTTTCATCCTTCCATATAGCATTGGGGGCTCTGTATAGCCACCGTAGTCCAATGCTTCCTGCTGCCTTAATCATATCAGCATTGAACTAGTCTTTTCCTTTGGTCATTGCCTTCACTGCTCTTTCAAGTTCCAACCATGTTATCGGGTTCTCTTCTTTTTCTCCATCTGTTATTTCCATTTCTTATCTCCTTCTTCGTCTGAGCAGTCATCCTCATTATAAAGTTTTTCAAAATACTCTGCCATCACCTTCTGAAGGCCCTTTTTGTCATGTACTATGGATCCATTTACTCTCTCTAATGCATTGATTTTTTCTTGACTTATTCTTTTTGATTTTATTACTTTGTATAAATAGTTTCCAATTTCCTTGATTATGTTGCTCAATTTTGTTCAGGAACTCTCCCCAACATTTATCCTTTTCATCCTTGATACTCCTCTTTACTTGTATTTTCAATCTTGTTTATTCCACATGTAACCTTTCTATCTTAAACTCGTCCCCCGACACATTTTTTGCTTTTCCTTATCCATTTCTTTCTTCACCTTGTTCCTTTCTTATATATTTTTTTTTAATTTTCTGTCCATCACCGTGTCTACTTTCCCTTAACCTTTGCTTTTGTTTTTCTGCGTACCGGTACCTCAATTGCTATGGATCCATTTTCTCTCCCTAATGCCTTGATTTTTTCTTGTTTTATTCTTTTCGATTTTATTACTCTGTATAATAGTTTCTGATATCCTCGACTATCTTGCTGAATTTTGTTGGTAAACTCTCAAAAACATTTCTCCTTGATACTCCTCTTTACTTGTAGCATAACGAAAGTGTGAGCTCTTAAGTTTTTTCCTGTTGGCTAGTATAGGGACTGCAATGAATCGTCCGCTAGGGGCAGCACCGTTGCTATCTGTGGTTGTAATATGCTTATGTTCAGTAGTGTTGTTCTGTGAAGGCGTGCATTATTGTTAAGTGAAAGCGAAGAGCGTGCAATTTGGTGATGGTATTCTTTTATTTAGTGTAAATATTAACCTACAAAAATACCGACGAGAAAAAAATGTCTACTTGCTTCGTTCCAGGATGTAAGTCTGGTTACAAAACTACAAAAGGTAAACACATCTTCATATCACCTAAAAATGAAGCAGAATTTTCAAAATGGGAAAAGGCGATTCACAGATAATACAAAAAGCTTTCTGATAAGTGTTATTTGTCGGATTCTCATTTTTCTGATGAATTTATTGTTATTTATTGTTAAATCAGATTCATTTGTAATACAGTACAAGGCGAACAGGTATAAATTCCTAGAGATGGTAACTGAAAAGTGGTGCTGACCCTCATATAGGCCTATTCCCCAATTTGCCACATCTCACGATACAATTAAACAAATGAAAATCACCCCGTAAAAGACAGCCTCCAAAGACGGAGGAAGGTTCAAGAAATAAATCACACAGGCATCACCGTGAATTAAATTTTGATGCTTTTTCTTAGAGTGCTAAAAGAAATGAAATAGACTCATACACAGCTAAAAATTTAGAAACAAACTAAAGAGACAGGGACGTAATATAATGATTATCCGTAATAAACTAAAAATAGCTAATACTAAGATTTTGTTGCTTAGAAAAAACAACTAAGAGATTCCAAATTACAGCAAAATTATTCAAGTGAGCTAAGTAATAAGAAAGGTATGAGATATGATAATGAATTCCTTTTAGACAGTCTCTTAGTTAAAATTAAACCACCTAAGGGCTATAGACACTGTTTAAGGCATGACGTGCTTCCCCTTCCTTCAGAGGCTCACCTGCCAAAATTAGTTAAAGGTCTTAAGTGCCCTTATGGGGTGAACACCCATACCATTAGTGCTATTGAGAACTATTTCTGCAGTGAGAAGAGTGAAAACAATCGCACGGGAATTCTCGTGTATGACGAAGTAAAACTGAGAGAAGAGGTTCAGTTTAACACTAACTCATTAAAAGTTGATGGATTCGTAAATTTAGGAGAATACACCCAAGAACACGGGAAAAATAAACTCTCAAATCATGCGTTAGTGTTCATGTTTGTGCCCCTATTGCATAATTGGGTTCAACCGGTTGCTGTGTGTGCAAGCCGAAATTCCACACCTGGTGATATTTTGTCACGAATTTTAATCGAGGAGGTCTTACAACTGGAGCAAATTGGTGCCAGAATTATAGGTTTCACCTCAGATGGAAGTCAGTCTTATAAAAAGACATAGAAAATGAAATGGCGTATGGCTTTTAGTGCCGGGAGTGTCCGAGGACATGTTCGGCTTGCCAGGTGCAGGTCTTTTGATCTGACGCCCGTAGGCGACCTGCGTGTCATGATGAGGATGAAATGATGATGAAGACAATGCATACACCCAGCCCCTGTACTAGCGAAATTAACCAATGATGGTTAAAATTCCTGAACCTGCCGGGAATCGAACCCAGGACCCCTGTGACCAAAGGCCAGCACGCTAACCACTTAGCCATGGAGCCGGACAAAAGGCATGGAAATGTTTAGGAATAAATGCAAAACAAGGGAAGGTCGTGTGCTCTATTTCTAATCTTTTTGATTCTAGTAGGAGACTTTGAGCCTTTCCAGATGCTGTACATATAACTAAGTGCATCAGAAATAATCTTCTTGACAAAAGGCAAGTCTATTACAATAATGAAGTTGTGGACTTTAAATTCTATCGACAAGTTTTTGAAATGGATAACGGCTATAAATTTTCAGGTTTTAAAGTTTGCCACAAGCTAACGTCTACACATATAGACTCGGGAGCGGTGATAAGGGAACAGGGAACTGGAAATCAAGTAGGGATGACATTAAAATGTTAGTGTTGAACTGTAGAAGTATTGTAAAGAAAGGAATAGAATTAAGTAATTTAATAGACATATATTTACCAGATATTGTAATAGGAGTTGAATCATAGCTGAGAAATGATATAATGGATGCAGAAATTTTCTCATGGAACAGGAGTATGTATAGTAGAGATAGAATAGGAATGGTGGGAAGGAGTGTATTAATTCTGGTGAAAGACGAATTTGTAAGCTATGAAAAAGTTAAAGATGAGAAACATGAAATTCTAGGTGTAAGGCTCATTTCTAAAGATAATAGGCAACTTGGTATATTTGGAGTGTACAGACCGGGAAAGGGTAGCACTGACACAGATTCAGAATTATTTGATAAGATAATCAGCTATGTAGGAAACGACATGGAAAGAAATGTGATTGTAGCGGGAGATCTGAATTTACCAGATGTCAATTGGGAAGGAAATGCGAACAACAGGAAGCATGATCAACAAATGGCAAATAAGTTAATTTGCGAAGGACAGCTGATTCAGAAAGTGATGGAACCAACGAGAGGGAAAAATATCCTGGATGTGGTGCTGGTAAAACCAGATGAGCTCTATAGAGAAATCAAAGTAATAGATGGTATTAGTGATCACAAAGCTGTTTTTGTTGTAGTTAAAAATAAATGTGATAGAAAGGAAGGTCTTAAAAGTAGGACTATTAGGCAGTGCCATAAGGCTGATAAATCAGGCATGAGGCAGTTTCTAAAAATTAACTACGATAGGTGGAAAATGGTAAATAAGAATGTAAATGAACTCTGGGGTAGGTTTAAAGCAATTGTTGAGGAATGTGAAAACAGGTTTGTACCTTTAAGGGAGGTAAGGAATGGTAAAGACCCACCTTATTATAATAGAGAAATAAAGAGACTAAGAAGGAGGTGCAGACAGGAAAGAAATAGTTAGAAATGGTTGTAGAAGTAAGGAGAAATTGAAGGAACTTACTAGAAAATTGAATCTAGCAAAGAAGGCAGCTAAGGATAACATGATGGCAAGCATAATTGGCAGTCATACAAATTTTAGTGAAAAATTGAAGGGTATGTAGAGGTATTTTAAGGCAGAAACAGGTTCCAAGAAGGACATTCCAGGAATAATTAATGAACAAGGGGAGTGTGTATGTGAGGATCTTCAAAAGGCAGAAGTATTCAGTCAGCAGTATGTAAAGATTGTTGGTTACAAGGATAATACTGTCCAGATAGAGGAGGAGACTAATGCTAAAGAAGTATTAAAATTTACATATGATAACAATGACATTTACAATAAGATACAAAAGTTGAAAACTAGAAAAACAGCTGGAAATGATAAGATTTTTTATTTATTTTTTGCTATTGGCTTTACGTTGCTCCGACACAGATATGTCTTATGGTGACGATCGGACAGGAAAGGGCTGGAAGTGGGAAGGAGGCGGCCGTGGCCTTAATTAAGGTACAGCCCCAGCATTTGCCTGGTGTGAAAATGGGAAACCACGGAAAACCATCTTCAGGGCTGCCGAGAGTGGGGTTCGAACCCACTATCTCCCGAATACTGGATACTGGCCGCACTTAAGCGACTGCAGCTATCGAGCTCGGTGATAAGATTTCTGGGGATATACTAAAGACAATGGGTTGGGATATAGTACCATATCTGAAGTACTCATTTCATTATTATTTGGTCGAAGGAGCTATACCAGATGAATGGAGAGTTGCTATAGTAGCCCCTGTGTATAAAGGAAAGGGTGATAAACATAAAGCTGAAAATTACAGGCCAGTAAGTTTGACGAGCATTGTATGTAAGCTTTGGGAAGGCATTCTTTCTGATTATATTAGACATGTGCGCAAAATTAATAACTGGTTCGATACAAGGCAGTTCGGTTTTAGGAAAGGTTATTCCACTGAAGCCCAACTTGTAGTATTCCAGCAAGATATAGCAGATATCTTCGATTCAGGAGGTCAAATGGACTGTATCGCGATTGACCTGTCTAAAGCATTTGATAGGGTGGATCATGGGAGACTACTGGCAGATATGAGTGCAATTGGACTAGACAAAAGAGTGACTGAATGGGTTGCTATATTTCTAGAAAATAGATCCAAGAGAATTAGAGTAGGCGAAGCTTTGCCTGACCCTTTAATAATCAAGAGGGGAATTCCTCAAGGCAGTATTATTGGACCTTTGTTGTCTTATATATATAAATGATATGAGTAAAGGAGTGGAATCAGAGGTAAGGCTTTTTGCGGATGATGTTATTCTGTATAGAGTAATAAATAAGTTACAAGATTGTGAGCAACTGCAACGTGACCTCGATAATGTTGTGAGATGGACAGCAGGCAATGGTATGTTGATAAACGGGGTTAAATTCAGATTGTGAGTTTCACAAATAGGAAAAGTCCTCTCAGTTTTAATTACTGCGTTGATGGGGTGAAAGTTCCTTTTGGGGATCATTGTAAGTATCTAGGTGTTAATATAAGGAAAGATCTTCATTGGGGTAATCACATAAATGGGATTGTAAATAAAGGGTACAGATCTCTTCACATGGTTATGAGGGTGTTTAGGGGTTGTAGTAAGGATATAAAGGAGAGGGCATATAAGTCTCTGGTAAGACCCCAACTGGAGTATGGTTCCAGTGTATGGGACCCTCACCAGGATTACCTGATTCAAGAACTGGAAAAAAATCCAAAGAAAAGCAGCCCAATTTGTTCTGGGTGATTTCCGACAAAAGAGTAGCGTTACAAAAATGTTGCAAAGTTTGGGCTGAGAAGAATTGGCAGGAAGAAGACGAGCTGCTCGACTAAGTGGTATGTTACAAGTGATAAAATTCATTTTTGGGTCCGTATTGAAAATATTTGTATTAAATAACACTCGTATGTTTTAATATTCATCCACCTATTCAATACAATACCGTACAATTTTTAAAATATTAGGACATTGTCCTTATTAAAGTTGTTGACATGGAATTAGTATATTAGATGGTACATGTTTCGCCCATCAATAGTGGGCATCATCATTTTAACGTTTGCCTGGTTGGCTTTGATATTACATGTGATATTACATATTTACATATTTTTATCACATGATGGGCGAAACATGTACCATCTAATATACTAATTTCATGTCAACAACTTTAATAAGGACAATGTCCTAATTTTTTAAAAATTGTACGGTATGATATTGAATAGGTGGATGAATATTAAAACATACAAGTGTTATTAAATAAGTGGTATGTTCCGAGCTGTCAGCGGAGAGATGGCGTGGAATGATGTTAGTAGACGAATAAGTTTGAGTGGCGTTTATAAAAGTAGGAAAGATCACAATATGAAGATAAAGTTGGAATTCAAGAGGACAAATTGGGGCAAATATTTGTTTATATGAAGAGGAGTTAGGGATTGGAATAACTTACCAAGGAAGATGTTCAATAAATTTCCAAATTCTTTGAAATCATTAAGGAAAAAGCTAGGAAAATAACAGATAGGGAATCTGCCACCTGGGCGACTGCCCTATATGCAGATCAGTGATTGATTGATTGATTGATTGATTGACGCTTCATTTCAGCGTATGAACGTGAGACTTGCTTTTGAGTTATTTAGTAATTCTGTTGCAAATGGCATAAAGTTCTTTAGACAGATAAACAAGGAGGGATTTGAAGACAGCGAACCGACAGAGACATTCACAAGGGAATTAAACATCCTAATAGATGTATTAAATACTTCTATACCAGCAGGGGCTCTTTATAAAGATTCAATGGGGCATCAAACCTTAATAAAATGGAGAGATAACCTCAGGAGGAAGAATAATACATTTGCTTCAGAAAGAACTCTTGAAACCCTAAGGCCACGTGCACACCGAGCGCGCTTCGCATAGTGTGTAGCGTGAAATGCTATGCATAGCGCAAGGCGTGCTTGCTGTTCACACCGAAAACTCTACGCCGTGCTCTCAGCTTAGTTTGGCGCGAGGCGTTTTAGGGTAGCCACATACTAATGCCATTATCCAAGTACACTAGAAACAGTTTACTGATTGATAAGTTACCTAAAATTAAAAATTAGAAAGAAGAATTGAAAGTGGATTCATGAATTTAATGAAGAACAAATTACTTTCAGAGAATTCCATCGTTTGTACAGAGATGCAAAACTTTATCGCGATAAATTAAATTTTATGATTACTTAAGAATGACAAAAAATACCTTTGACCTTCCAAACCCTACAACTGAAATGTGGTGACAAGTAGCAGAGAAGTATTGGGAGAAATTCAATTTTCCCAATTGTCCAGGACCACCGTGCAGCAAACACGTGGATATTCAATTTCCGGCTAAATCACGCTCCTTATATAATAATTATAAATTATTTTACAATTAGCATACACAATTTATCACCGTAACAAAAGTGAAGTAAATGTGTGACAAGCCCACTCCTAGCTGCAGTTACCACCCTCCATTTGCAAAATTATAGATTCTATGCACTTTGTCACAAAGTGTCCGGCTACATGGCTAAATGGTTACCGTACTGGCCTTTGGTCACAGGAGTCCCGGGTTCGATTCCCGGCAGAGTCAATTCAAAAGACCTGCACCTGGCAAGCCGAACTTCTCCTCGGACACTTCCGACAATAAAATCCATACACAGTTTCATCCTGTCACGATGTTAAGCCCAGTAAAGTGTGACAGTAGAAGTAATATTACTGTATATGTTTACTGTAGGAATGCGATAAAACTGTTGTAGATACGTAAGTCCACTTATTTTTCAAAAACAGTTACATTTTTATAGTTTTTGTGTCTTGGGT